>NC_086451.1:197344997-197517497 GCF_028390025.1 Pseudophryne corroboree
CCACTAAACTTCCCCACCTCTTCACCTTTCCACCTTTAGGGATGTTTCCCTTATCGGGCTCAGATTGACTGGCTACTGAGGAAGTTGCTTCATTCTTGTCTGGGTGTTTGTGACCCCTGACCTTAATCAACTCTGGACTAGGGAAGGTTTTTAAGTTCACTCTGGGCTTAGTTGTCTCCCCGGCCCTCACTGTTCTTGGCCTATATGGACAATTCCACCTTTTTATGGCCAAACTCTTGGCACCAGTAACACCTAGTCTCTGCCCTGACTTTAATTGTTCTGAGGTCATGTTCCAACTTTGCCCCCACCCTTTCCCTCAGAATGAGGCACTGGTCCCGAGTCTCAGAAAGTCCTTTCATTTGTTGAACTTTTAGTGCTTCCTTCAGTCTTTCCAGCTTTGGTAACATTTCCTTCATTAACGTGACTGCTTCGTCCTCCGATCTCCCATCTTTAACCCTAGTCGCCGACTCCTGGCATTCTATGACTGGCACATAACCCATTTTGAGTCTCTTGTCCAGGTCTCTTATTTGACTCCGTAGTCTAGGAATCTCCTTCACTGTTTCTTTTAGCTGGTTTTTACTTAGGGCCAGCTTTTGGAACTCTCCCCTCAAAGTTTCCAGCTCTCATGTCTCATATAGAGAACTCTCCCTGGGTAGAACAACCTCAGAAATGGGACTCTGCACCGATTCCTCTGAGACAGGTTCTTGCTCCTTACTTAGTGTGTCCTTTATGAACTGTCCCAGTTCAGCAATTGGATCTTGAGCCTCCATTGATGGATCATGCCGGGATGCAACAACCCCAAGATCGAAATCTTGCACCTTATCCTCCTCAAACATGAGGGGAACCCCTTCAGAAGCAGGTTCCTGGATGACTTCGGAAGTAGACTCCTGTATTGCCACTAGCTCAGCCATGACTAGCTCACATGGGCGAAACACCTCCAAAGTTACGGTCTTTGTCAGTGATTCATCTGAGAAAGTCTCACATGTGTACTGGATATCCAGAACAGGGGCTTCTGAACCTGTGATTTCGCTTCTAATGTTGACTACTGAATGTACATCGCGTCAATAGGAGAAGGAACCTGGGTTTCCAAGACCTCAACAGAAGCAATCTCAATCTCAGATAAGACTTCCTGCTCTAGGATGGGCTCTTGAGTAGTCATCAAATTGCCATCTGTCCAGGTAAATTCCTGGGGTTCATCATTCTGCCACAGATCTAGTAGATTAGAGGATTCTTGTTTTGGAGGTGGATGATCACTTGACATCAAGTCAACCTCTCCCATCTCCATTACTGCTTCCTCCTCACTCCCTGTCAACTGAGGAGCAGCTGGGAATCCCACATCCTCATCTCGTGTCTCCATAAACACATCTTCTGTGAGCCCCTGTGGCTGCCATGCTCCATCTTGAACAGGTTCCACTGAACTCAGGGCTTTGTTCCACTCTTCACTCGAGGTACTATGATGTTCTCTTTCCGGATAATGAGGTGGTCCTGCTTTGGAGGAACTTCTCACTGCCGTCCTAGGCATTAACAAAAAACACTGCCATTTTATGTGGCTCTCTCTTGCTGCTTGAAAAATCCCTGTGGATTTTCTGCGCACTGCGCAATAATGGCTGCAGCTTCCTCCATGTTTTGGAACGGCAATAACAACTGAAT
Organism: Pseudophryne corroboree; assembly: GCF_028390025.1. Classification (NCBI taxonomy): domain Eukaryota; kingdom Metazoa; phylum Chordata; class Amphibia; order Anura; family Myobatrachidae; genus Pseudophryne; species Pseudophryne corroboree. The sequence continues at coordinate 197,346,648 of NC_086451.1, forward strand.
GGACCTTAGTGCCTGTAAATGCTCTACCTCTGAGGAAGGGCCCTCATTTCCACTTTCCAGGCAGATAGCCTTTCTAGTGGCATAGCAGGAAGCCTTCCGGGCCTTAGGCACTGGCAGCTCTGGCTCAATTTTCCTGTTTATTCTGGCTGAAATAGGGAATCCAGTATAGCCAGGTTCCACTACATTATGGTACCATTCTTCCGCAGCCTGCACCCCCGTTGGCATAATTTCCCCCAAAGATGGCATCTCCATTTTGGCTGATAATGTCTCTGACCCAACCTTCAGCATAACGTCTTCAGCAATTGGTGTAGCTACGCCTGTGTCTGAACTGAAACTAGGCATAGCCAATAGATTTAGCTTAGAAACATCCTCCTGAAGCTCTGCCAAGTATTGCGACAGAGACTTATTGGCCAGCACCAAACTCCCATCGTGTCTGGTCACAGGAGATTTCCTCTAATAATCCTTGGCTATGTACTACAAAATTTTCAGATCTGGGTTTAGCCTTTGCCAAGGTTTTCTGCAACTCGGACACCTGGCCTGAGAGCTTCGCAATCTCTTCTCTACTCCTTCCCAATTTGGTCAGAGAGTCAGACAAAAGAGATTCCTTCTCCTCCAGCTTTTGCGTTAAGGTGTTCACCTGCTCTTGAAGGAAATCACATTTTTCCTTAAGCTCTTTTAGCTCCTGGTCTTTTAATTGGTCATTGCGTTCAAGGTCACTTATCGTGTGACACCAAAAAAAAGCTTCCATGCTAAAATCTTCCTAAGATCTGGATTACTCCCAAATAAGCTATCCACTTTACTTTAAACTGTGGGGCTTTAACAGGGTCACATAAGTTCCTAACCTGAGGTGTTAGAGCTGTCACCCCTTTTGTTTTTTTAGCATGACTTCTCTTTTTGTTACCCATTTGAAGAGACACTTCAGAATATGCTGTATATCTGAAAATCTTTATTCACCCTGTTACCTTTGAAAACTGTAAGTGAAAGGGAAAATAAAAATTATATTTTTATTTTATTTTTTAGCACAGATTAAGCTTTTAGCAATGCACTGAAAGGTAGCATGTACATAGTGGTCACAAATACCTTACACTGGTAGTGCAAATAAACAACTTCTTCCTACAGGCTCTTAAAACTAGAACTCAGGGATTGCTGGGACACATAGTGCCACAAAATTTCTCTATTTAAATAGAACCACATTAACAAAAGGTTTCAACTCCCTCTACTAGATTTTGCAGGCACAGGAAAACATAAACATAAACATAAGGTAAACATAAGCTTAGAAAATAAATTCACTCATAAATTATCAGATACTTGCAACCTCTTAAAGCAAATCAACACAGCTACTTTCAATGAATGGTGCAAAGAAGGAAAACAGAACAGTCCAGGCAAACTGTTTAACCTCTTTGCTGCCAATGCAAACCTTTGCACCAAAATTAAACACATTCAGTTTAAACAAAACATATCATTATTTTTACCCCATGGGGTTGGTTTTAACCACTACTCACAACACCCTTGGTCTGGTACTGATGCCCACGAGTTCAGCTTGGTCTGGAGTTCGCTGGTATGTGTGCCGCTACCTTGCGGCTGTTGGGTCCTCTGCCACGTGTGACACGACTAGCAGAAGGGTCCCTGTTCAGGCGCCATTTGTAACAGGAGTCTTGCTAGAATGTGCTCTGCTACAAAAATTCCACCAGCGACTGACTCCAGGTTTGTGCAAAAACAACAAACACCTTTAATTCAGTTTATTGAAATATAGAGACACACATAAACAAAGATCACTATCTTTATTATAAACAACCAGGGAGGTTAGGCCCTGCCTCACTCCCTCTTACTTATTAAGGAACCCTTCAGGTCCCAGCATCCTGACATTAGTAGCCCAGCCCTCCAGATCCCACTGTCCCTAGCAGACCTATCACCTGGACACTAATTGCCATCAGGAGCCCTGACTCATGGGAGAGGCTCAGCTTTAAACCCAGCAGCCAGGTGCTGGCTGATGAAGCAGCTTCTTGGGCTAAGAAGCCTATAAGACCTGGTCTGGGCCAAATGGATGGGAACCCGGTCCATCCACACTTCCCATCTACCCCTAGGACCCTGTGTGTAGCTTACAGGTGGCAAAGTACCTCTCCTGCCACATACCCTTTCCCTCAGCTTTTCCTGGCTCAGAAAAGTGGCATGTGACATTGGCAAGATTTCACATTTGCCAATTATTTTGGGCTGACAAATCTTTGGGACATAACTTGGGCCCATACACCTGGGTCCCAAGTTCCTCTCCCAAGTACACGTCCGAGGCCCTTTTAACTGGCCTTGGAATCTATTTCCATTAAAGGTTGGTGACACCAACTCCACTGTGCCACTCTCCCTTTCCCTCCACTTTGGAATAGTGGCCAAAGTGGTCATTTTATTGGACAACTTCCCGTTGCACACTAAACTTCCCCACCTCTTCACCTTTCCACCTTTAGGGATGTTTCCTTTATCGGGCTCATATTTACTGGCTACTGAGGAAGTTGCTTCATTCTTGTCTGGGTGTTTGTGACCCCTGACCTTAATCAACTCTGGACTAGGGAAGGTTTTTAAGTTCACTCTGGGCTTAGTAGTCTCCCCGGCCCTCACTGTTCTTGGCCTATATGGACAATTCCACCTTTTTATGGCCAAACTCTTGGCACCAGTAACACCTAGTCTCTGCCCTGACTTTAATTGTTCTGAGGTCATGTTCCAACTTTGCCCCCACCCTTTCCCTCAGAGTGAGGCACTGGTCCCGAGTCTCAGAAAGTCCTTTCATTTGTTGAACTTTTAGTGCTTCCTTCAGTCTTTCCAGCTTTGGTAACATTTCCTTCATTAACGTGACTGCTTCGTCCTCCGATCTCCCATCTTTAACCCTAGTCGCCGACTCCTGGCATTCTATGACTGGCACATAACCCATTTTGAGTCTCTTGTCCAGGTCTCTTATTTGACTCCGTAGTCTAGGAATCTCCTTCACTGTTTCTTTTAGCTGGTTTTTACTTAGGGCCAGCTTTTGGAACTCTCCCCTCAAAGTTTCCAGCTCTCATGTCTCATATAGAGAACTCTCCCTGGGTAGAACAACCTCAGAAATGGGACTCTGCACTGATTCCTCTGAGACAGGTTCTTGCTCCTTACTTAGTGTGTCCTTTATGAACTGTCCCAGTTCAGCAATTGGATCTTGAGCCTCCATTGATGGATCATGCCGGGATGCAACAACCCCAAGATCGAAATCTTGCACCTTATCCTCCTCAAACATGAGGGGAACCCCTTCAGAAGCAGGTTCCTGGATGACTTCGGAAGTAGACTCCTGTATTGCCACTAGCTCAGCCATGACTAGCTCACATGGGCGAAACACCTCCAAAGTTATGGTCTTTGTCAGTGATTCATCTGAGAAAGTCTCACATGTGTACTGGATATCCAGAATAGGGGGCTTCTGAACCTGTGATTTCGCTTCTAGTGTTGACTACTGAATGTACATCGCGTCAATAGGAGAAGGAACCTGGGTTTCCAAGACCTCAACAGAAGCAATCTCAATCTCAGATAAGACTTCCTGCTCTAGGATGGGCTCTTGAGTAGTCATCAAATTGCCATCTGTCCAGGTAAATTCCTGGGGTTCATCATTCTGCCACAGATCTAGTAGATTAGAGGATTCTTGTTTTGGAGGTGGATGATCACTTGACATCAAGTCAACCTCTCCCATCTCCATTACTGCTTCCTCCTCACTCCCTGTCAACTGAGGAGCAGCTGGGAATCCCACATCCTCATCTCGTGTCTCCATAAACACATCTTCTGTGAGCCCCTGTGGCTGCCATGCTCCATCTTGAACAGGTTCCACTGAACTCAGGGCTTTGTTCCACTCTTCACTCGAGCTACTATGATGTTCTCTTTCCGGATAATGAGGTGGTCCTGCTTTGGAGGAACTTCTCACTGCCGTCCTAGGCATTAACAAAAAACACTGCCATTTTATGTGGCTCTCTCTTGCTGCTTGAAAAATCCCTGTGGATTTTCTGCGCACTGCGCAATAATGGCTGCAGCTTCCTCCATGTTTTGGAACGGCAATAACAACTGAATGGACCTTAGTGCCTGTAAATGCTCTACCTCTGAGGAAGGGCCCTCATTTCCACTTTCCAGGCAGATAGCCTTTCTAGTGGCATAGCAGGAAGCCTTCTGGGCCTTAGGCACTGGCAGCTCTAGCTCAATTTTCCTGTTTATTCTGGCTGAAATAGGGAATCCAGTATATCCAGGTTCCACTACATTATGGTACCATTCTTCCGCAGCCTGCACCCCCGTTGGCATAATTTCCCCCAAAGATGGCATCTCCATTTTGGCTGATAATGTCTCTGACCCAACCTTCAGCATAACGTCTTCAGCAATTGGTGTAGCTACGCCTGTGTCTGAACTGAAACTAGGCATAGCCAATAGATTTAGCTTAGAAACATCCTCCTGAAGCTCTGCCAAGTATTGCGACAGAGACTTATTGGCCAGCACCAAACTCCCATCGTGTCTGGTCACAGGAGATTTCCTCTAATAATCCTTGGCTATGTACTACAAAATTTTCAGATCTGGGTTTAGCCTTTGCCAAGGTTTTCTGCAACTCTGACACCTGGCCTGAGAGCTTCGCAATCTCTTCTCTACTCCTTCCCAATTTGGTCAGAGAGTCAGACAAAAGAGATTCCTTCTCCTCCAGCTTTTGCGTTAAGGTGTTCACCTGCTCTTGAAGGAAATCACATTTTTCCTTAAGCTCTTTTAGCTCCTGGTCTTTTAATTGGTCACTGCGTTCAAGGTCACTTATCGTGTGACACCAAAAAAAAGCTTCTATGCTAAAATCTTCCCCAAGATCTGGATTACTCCCAAATAAGCTATCCACTTTACTTTAAACTGTGGGGCTTTAACAGGGTCACATAAGTTCCTAACCTGAGGTGTTAGAGCTGTCACCCCTTTTGTTTTTTTAGCATGACTTCTCTTTTTGTTACCCATTTGAAGAGACACTTCAGAATATGCTGTATATCTGAAAATCTTTATTCACCCTGTTACCTTTGAAAACTGTAAGTGAAAGGGAAAATAAAAATTATATTTTTATTTTATTTTTTAGCACAGATTAAGCTTTTAGCAATGCACTGAAAGGTAGCATGTACATAGTGGTCACAAATACCTTACACTGGTAGTGCAAATAAACAACTTCTTCCTACAGGCTCTTAAAACTAGAACTCAGGGATTGCTGGGACACATAGTGCCACAAAATTTCTCTATTTAAATAGAACCACATTAACAAAAGGTTTCAACTCCCTCTACTAGATTTTGCAGGCACAGGGAAACATAAACATAAACATAAGGTAAACATAAGCTTAGAAAATAAATTCACTCATAAATTATCAGATACTTGCAACCTCTTAAAGCAAATCAACACAGCTACTTTCAATGAATGGTGCAAAGAAGGAAAACAGAACAGTCCAGGCAAACTGTTTAACCTCTTTGCTGCCAATGCAAACCTTTGCACCAAAATTAAACACATTCAGTTTAAACAAAACATATCATTATTTTTACCCCATGGGGTTGGTTTTAACCACTACTCACAACACCCATGGTCTGGTACTGATGCCCACGAGTTCAGCTTGGTCTGGAGTTCGCTGGTATGTGTGCCGCTACCTTGCGGCTGTTGGGTCCTCTGCCACGTGTGACACGACTAGCAGAAGGGTCCCTGTTCAGGCGCCATTTGTAACAGGAGTCTTGCTAGAATGTGCTCTGTTACAAAAATTCCACCAGCGACTGACTCCAGGTTTGTGCAAAAACAACAAACACCTTTAATTCAGTTTATTGAAATATAGAGACACACATAAACAAAGATCACTATCTTTATTATAAACAACCAGGGAGGTTAGGCCCTGCCTCACTCCCTCTTACTTATTAAGGAACCCTTCAGGTCCCAGCATCCTGACATTAGTAGCCCAGCCCTCCAGATCCCACTGTCCCTAGCAGACCTATCACCTGGACACTAATTGCCATCAGGAGCCCTGACTCATGGGAGAGGCTCAGCTTTAAACCCAGCAGCCAGGTGCTGGCTGATGAAGCAGCTTCTTGGGCTAAGAAGCCTATAAGACCTGGTCTGGGCCAAATGGATGGGAACCCGGTCCATCCACACTTCCCATCTACCCCTAGGACCCTGTGTGTAGCTTACAGGTGGCAAAGTACCTCTCCTGCCACATACCCTTTCCCTCAGCTTTTCCTGGCTCAGAAAAGTGGCATGTGACATTGGCAAGATTTCACATTTGCCAATTATTTTGGGCTGACAAATCTTTGGGACATAACTTGGGCCCATACACCTGGGTCCCAAGTTCCTCTCCCAAGTACACGTCCGAGGCCCTTTTAACTGGCCTTGGAATCTATTTCCATTAAAGGTTGGTGACACCAACTCCACTGTGCCACTCTCCCTTTCCCTCCACTTTGGAATAGTGGCCAAAGTGGTCATTTTATTGGACAACTTCCCGTTGCACACTAAACTTCCCCACCTCTTCACCTTTCCACCTTTAGGGATGTTTCCTTTATCGGGCTCATATTTACTGGCTACTGAGGAAGTTGCTTCATTCTTGTCTGGGTGTTTGTGACCCCTGACCTTAATCAACTCTGGACTAGGGAAGGTTTTTAAGTTCACTCTGGGCTTAGTAGTCACCACGGCCCTCACTGGTCTTGTCCTATATGGACAATTCCACCTTTTTATGGCCAAACTCTTGGCACCAGTAACACCTAGTCTCTGCCCTGACTTTAATTGTTCTGAGGTCATGTTCCAACTTTGCCCCCACCCTTTCCCTCAGAGTGAGGCACTTGTCTCGAGTCTCAGAAAGTCCTTTCATTTGTTGAACTTTTAGTGCTTCCTTCAGTCTTTCCAGCTTTGGTAACATTTCCTTCATTAACGTGACTGCTTCGTCCTCCGATCTCCCATCTTTAACCCTAGTCGCCGACTCCTGGCATTCTATGACTGGCACATAACCCATTTTGAGTCACTTGTCCAGGTCTCTTATTTGACTCCGTAGTCTAGGAATCTCCTTCACTGTTTCTTTTAGCTGGTTGTTACTTAGGGCCAGCTTTTGGAACTCTCCCCTCAAAGTTTCCAGCTCTCATGTCTCATATATAGAACTCTCCCTGGGTAGAACAACCTCAGAAATGGGACTCTGCACCGATTCCTCTGAGACAGGTTCTTGCTCCTTACTTAGTGTGTCCTTTATGAACTGTCCCAGTTCAGCAATTGGATCTTGAGCCTCCCATGGTGGATCATGTCGGGATGCAACAACCTCAAGATCGAAATCTTGCACCTTATCCTCCTCAAACATGAGGGGAACCCCTTCAGAAGCAGGTTCCTGGATGACTTCGGAAGTAGACTCCTGTATTGCCACTAGCTCAGCCATGACTAGCTCACGTGGGCGAGACACCTCCAAAGGTACGGTCTTTGTCTGTGATTCATCTGAGAAAGTCTCACATGTGTACTGGATATCCAGAACAGGGGGCTTCTGAACCTGTGATTTCGCTTCTAGTATTGACTTCTGAATGTACATCGCGTCAATAGGAGAAGGAACCTGGGTTTCCAAGACCTCAACAGAAGCAATCTCAATCTCAGATAAGACTTCCTGCTCTAGGATGGGCTCTTGAGTAGTCATCAAATTGCCATCTGTCCAGGTAAATTCCTGGGGTTCATCATTCTGCCACAGATCTAGTAGATTAGAGGATTCTTGTTTTGGAGGTGGATGATCACTTGACATCAAGTCAACCTCTCCCATCTCCATTACCGCTTCCTCCTCACTCCCTGTCAACTGAGGAGCAGCTGGGAATCCCACATCCTCATCTCGTGTCTCCATAAACACATCTTCTGTGAGCCCCTGTGGCTGCCATGCTCCATCTTGAACAGGTTCCACTGAACTCAGGGCTTTGTTCCACGCTTCACTTGAGCTACTATGATGTTCTCTTTCCGGATAATGAGGTGGTCCTGCTTTGGAGGAACCTCTCACTGCCGTCCTAGGCATTAACAAAAAACACTGCCATCCGATTTGGCTCTCTCTTGCTGCTTGAAAAATCCCTGTGGATTTTCTGTGCACTGCGCAATAATGGCTGCAGCTTCCTCCATGTTTTGGAACGGCAATAACAACTGAATGGACCTTAGTGCCTGTAAATGCTCTACCTCTGAGGAAGGGCCCTCATTTCCACTTTCCAGGCAGATGGCCTTACAAGTGGCATAGCAGGAAGCCTTCCGGGCCTTAGGCACTGGCAGCTCTGGCTCAATTTTCCTGTTTATTCTGGCTGAAATAGGGAATCCAGTATAGCCGGGTTCCACTACATTATGGTACCATTCTTCCGCAGCCTGCACCCCCGTTGGCATCATTTCCCCCAAAGATGGCATCTCCATTTAGGCTGATAATGTCTCTGACCCAACCTTCAGCATAACGTCTTCAGCAATTGATGTAGCTACGCCTGTGTCTGAACTGAAACTAGGCATAGCCAATAGATTTAGCTTAGAAACCTCCTCCTGAAGCTCCGCCAAGTCTTGTGACAGAGCCTTATTGGCCAGCACCAAACTCCCATATCGTGTCTAGCCACAGGAGTTTTCCTCTAATATTCCTTGGCTATGTACTAAAACATTTTCAGATGTGGGATTAGTCTTTGGCAAGGTTTTCTGCAACTCTGACAACTGGTCTGAGAGCTTGGCAATCTCTTCTCTATTCCTTCCCAATTTGGTCAGAGAGTCAGACAAAAGAGATTCCTTCTCCTCCAGTTTTTGCGTTATGGTGTTCACCTGCTCTTGTAGGAAATCACATTTTTCCTTAAGCTCTTTTAGCTCCTGGTCTTTTAATTGGTCATTGCTTTCAAGGTCACTTATCGTGTGACACCAAAAAAAAGGTTCCATGCTAAAATCTTCCCTAAGATCTGGATTACTCCCCAATAAGCTATCCACTTTACTCTCCAACTGTGGGGCTTTAACGGGGTCGCATAAATTCCTGACCTGAAGTGTTAAAGCTGTCACCCCTTTTGTTTTTTTAGCATGACTTCTCTTTTTGTTACCCATTTCAAGAGACACTTCAGAATATGCTGTATATCTGAAAATCTTTATTCACCCTGTTACCTTTGAAAACTGTAAGTGAAAGGGAAAATAAAAATCATTATTTTTTTATTTATTTTTTTATTTTTTTAGCACAGATTAAGCTTTTAGCAAAGCACTGTAAGGTAGCATGTACATAGTGGTCACAAATACCTTACACTGGTAGTGCAAATAAACAACTTCTCCCTACAGGCTCTTAAAACTAGAACTCAGGGATTGCTGGGACACATAGTGCCACAAAATTTCTCTATTTAAATAGAACCACATTTACAAAAGGTTTCAACTCCCTCTACTAGATTTTGCTGGCACAGGTAAACATAAGCTTGGAAAAGAAATTCACTCATAAATTATTAGATGCTTGCAACCCCTTAGAACAAATCAACACAGCTACGTTCAATGAATGGTGCAAAGAAGGAAAACAGAACAGTCCAGGCAAACTGTTTAACCTCTTTGCTGCCAATGCAAACCTTTGCACCAAAATTAAATACATTCAGTTTAAACAAAGCATATCATTATTTTTACCCCATGGGGTTGGTTTTAACCACTACTTACAACACCCTTGGTCTGGTACTGATGCCCACGAGTTCAGCTTGGTCTGGAGTTCGCTGGTATGTGTGCTGCTACTTTGCGACTGTTGGGTCCTCTGCCACGTGTGACACGACTAGCAGAAGGGTCCCTGTTCAGGCACCTTTTGTAACAGGAGTCTTGCTACAATGTGCTCTGCTACAAAAATTCTACCAGCGACCGACTCCAGGCTTGTGCAAAAACAACAAACACCTTTTATTCAGGTTGTTCAAATACAGAGATACACATAAACAAAGATCACTATCTTTATTATAAACAACCAGGGAGTTTAGTCCCTGCCTCACTCGTTCTTACTTAATAAGGAACCCTTCAGGTCCAGGCATCCTGACACTAGTGGCCCAGCACTCCAGATCCCACTGTCCCTAGCAGGCCTATCACCTGGACACTAATTGCCATCAGGAGCCCTGACTCATGGGAGAGACTCAGCTTTAAACCCAGCAGCCAGGTGTTGGCTGATGAAGCAGCTTCTTGGGCTAAGAAGCCTATAAGACCTGGTCTGGGCCAAATGGATGGGAACCCGGTCCATCCACACTTCCCATCTAACCCCAGGACCCTGTGTGTAGCTCACAAGTGGCAAAGTACCTCTCCTGCCTCTGTATACTATATATATATATATATATATATAATCTATAAAATATATATGATGCAGCAGGCAGGCACACTATATAATTATTAAATGTAACATAGTAACATAGTATCTGAGGTTGAAAAAAGACAATTGTCCATCGAGTTCAACCGATTTGTGGTCTCCTATGCATGATGATTTGACTAAAATTTCTGACTGATGCTGCTGTCAGCCGTTGCATTTTATCCCTATTTATAGTAACTATAATGCATGACTATGCACCATACCCCTGGATATCCTTATCCATTAGGAATTTATCTAACCCATTCTTAAAGGTGTTGACAGATTCCGCCATTACAACTCCCTCGGGCAGGGAATTCCAAACACGTATTGTCCTTGCCGTGAAAAAGCCTTTACGCCGTATTGTGCGGAATCTCCTCTCCTCTAACCTGAGCGAGTGTCCACGAGTCCTCTGTGTTGATCTAACCAAAAACAGGTCCCGCGCAAGCTCTGTGTATTGTCCCCTTATATATTTGTAGATGTTGATCATATCCCCTCTTAGTCTCCGCTTTTCCAATGTAAACATGCCTAGTCTTTCAAGCCTTTCCTTGTATTCCATCGTCTCCATGCCCTTAATTAGTTTGGTCGCCCTCCTCTGTACCTTTTCAAGCTCCAGGATATCCTTTTTGTAGTACGGTGCCCAGAATTGTACACAGTATGCAAGGTGTGGCCTCACTAGTGATTTATATAACGGGAGTATAATACTCTCGTCCCTAGCATCAATACCCCGTTTTATGCATGCTAATATCTTATTAGCCTTCTTTGCTGCAGTCCTACTTTGGGTACTACTGCTTAGCTTGCTATCTATGAGGACACCTAAGTCCTTTTTCCAGTACAGAATCCCCTAATTTTACCCCATTTAGTAGGTAGGTGTAATTTTTGTTCTTGTTACCACAGTGCATTACCTTACACTTGTCTGTGTTGAAGCGCATTCTCCATTTGGCTGCCCATGCTTCTAATTTAACTAAGTCATTCTGAAGAGACTCGGCATCCTCCTCTGTATTTCTAGCCTTACACAATTTGGTATCATCTGCAAAAATTGACACCATGCTCTCTAGACCTTCTGTTAAGATCCATTAACCACAACACGCTGCTCCCTATTATCTAACCAGTTTTTGACCCAAGTGCATATTGTGCTTCCTAGCCCTGATTCTTGTAGCTTGTAGATAAGTCTCATGTGTGGTACAGTATCGAACGCTTTGGCAAAGTCTAAAAAGAAAATGTGGTACAGTAGAGTAGAGTAGACAGTACTTACTGACTATCACACAAGTGGTCTGTGACGCCGTCAGAATTAGCTGGTTGCCTAGTCCAAGTTTTATCAGCAGCCGCTCCTTTGTACAGTGTCAGTGTGACAGAGGGGCTGAAGAGGAGGCGGAACAAGTGATGCCGCATGCACAACAGCTCCGACGGTGACCATTTTGTAAATGCTTCACGGAGCTTCTGCGCATGTGCAGAAGCTTCAGTTAACGCTGCCGCATTCGCGGCTGCGGCTGGCAAGGGCGGTCTGCATAGGAGGTGACAGCCAGCCAATGAGGGGACGCCGGACCAGCCAAATGAAATCTGGTGCGGCGTCCCGGCACACCAATCTGCCTCTGACTGCACCTCTGAATTTTTACAACATATTGGGCTAGCAGCACCCCTATATTTTGAAGCATACAGGAGCACTGTGCTTTTAATTTTTTAACAAGTGCACCCCTGAAATATTACAACATACAGGGACAGCAGCACTCCTATATTTTCCAGCATACAGGAGGACAGTGCCCCTGCACCCTGTACAACACAGTGACAGCCAGGACAGCAACACCCATGTACAGCTGCAGCACATGAAACACCAGTGACAGCCAAGACAGCACCCCTAACACAGCACAGGTACACCGCAGTGACTGCAGCAGCACCACTACAGAGCACACACTAACCCCACCTAATGCCACCACCAACAGAGAGAGACAGAGGTCTGTCTCCCTCACTCTCCAAGTCCGGAGTGAAAATGGAGGCGATGCGCGTCTGTTTATATGGGATCCAAAACCCACGAGAATCTAACAGCGGGATGATGACGTTTTGCCTCGTTCTGGTTTCCGAGTTTGGTGGGAAGTCTCGAGCTGGACTCGGATCCAGACTCGGAGCGTGATGTTCCGACGGGTTCAGTACTCAATGAACCAAACCCGCTCATCTCAGGTACCAATCTATCCAAATATAATTTAAGTACTGTCCTCATAGAATTTAAGTACTGTCCTGATTATCTTTCCGCATCAGGTTCAGATGTAAGTTGTCTGAAGAATAATTTTGTATGTGGCTGGCTTCTTGGGAAGTAAGGTAGTATTCTGTAAGCTAGCTATAGTGTGCTCACTCTGAGCTAATATTGAGCTGGAAGCTTCCTCAAATGTTCCTTAAACATTTTCCTCATTGTAATGATAATAAGATTGGGCAATACTGTAGGATAAGATGTAGCATTTTATCCATGGAGAAAAAAAGTACATCACCATTCCCCATAGCGAAAATAAGTTAACCCTTGGTGATGTAATATAGCTACCTATGCCCACCAGGAAGCTTCTTCTGAGTATTCAGTGTATGGTCCATCACATACACTCATTGTGTATGCATTGGTCAAAATAGGACTTGGGAAGTGTAGCACTTATCTACTGCTCAGGGTCTCTATATATAATTATGCTGCAGGTGCAAGTTTAAAAATCAAGTTAACTAAAATAGTAACTCATCTCCACAGTTTAGTGTACTCAATGTCTTCCATTTAGAACTCAATCTAGCAAATCCCTCAACTACCGTTTTCTCTATACTGTAGCTCTATGGTCAGTCCTTAGCATATCTCCAGTTGACAACTAGACAAGGTACTAAAAACATATAGGGCTGAACTTACACTTAACTTGGATATTAGTCATGCTCAAACAGATTCTCAAGGACTTGGTTAGGGTTCTTGAACTAGAAGGTCTGTATTTACATATCTTCATATAGGAAGTTAATATACACTTGACTAATCATTCCCAGACAAATTATATGAGCAAAATACAAGAATGAACTAGCTTACAGGAGTTGAAAGTGACATATTGTAAATCACTAAATCATAAATCCATTCTGATTCAATCCCCAAGCAGTACTAATAATCCTTTCAACTACTAGTACTAGTCAATCTCCTAACCAAACGCTTCCTGTTCTAAAACAAATACTATATAGTATACTATAATACTCTAACATCAATCCAAACAAGTACTGTACATGATTCCAACTAGAAACATAACACTGCACCATCCATCTATGACCACACCATTTTGGTACAAACATATTTTAATAGTGACCCAGAATTCTATTATATAAGCACACTATGGAGGTCATTCCGAGTTGTTCACTCGTTGATGATTTTCGCTATGCGGCGATTTGTTGCTAAATGCACATGCGGATGGTACGCAGAGCGCATGCGCTAAGTTATTTTACACAAAACTTAGTAGATTTGCTGGTGTTCCTGCGGCGCTTTTCAGTCGCACTGCTGATCGGTGAGTGATTGACAGGAAAGGGGCATTTCTGGGTGGTAACTGAGCGTTTTCCGGGAGTGTGCTAAAAAACGCAGGCGTGTCAGGGAAAAACGCGGGAGTAGCTGGAGAAACGGGGGAGTGGCTGGCCGAACGCAGGGCGTTTGTGATGTCAAATCAGGAACTTAACGGACTGAGCTGATTGCAATCTAGGAGTAGGTCTGGAGCTACTCAGAAATTGCAAGAAAATATTTAGTAGCAGTTCTGCTAATCTTTCCTTCGCTATTCTGCTAAGCTAAGATACACTCCCAGAGGGTGGCGGCCTAGCTTTTGCAATGCTGCTAAAAACAGCTAGCGAGCGAACAACTCGGAATGAGGACCAATATCCAATCCTACTATACTGCACCTGAGAGTGTCACAGCATCCATTTAGTGCTCCCTAGGCTGAGTCAATTAAATTATACGAAAACAACTAAACATATACTTATTTTGTCCATGCAACAATTATTAACTACATATGATAATATATATACATGTATCATATACAAAGCATGATATAGAATTGCAGAGTTTGGCTTGATAGATAATAAAATGTCTTTATGGACTTTATTGAGCCTGTTCTACAGTATTTCATGTGATATTCAGCAGCCCTGAAATGTTCTTTCTTTTCCTCGCCCATTCTTACAGGCCAAATCTAGTTTTAAATAACTGGGTAAACATGAGCTGTTATTGTGGTTGGCCTATGCACGTTCTCTTCTGGAAAACTGATAATAAATATTAAATAGAGAGATTTGTTAACATGAAATGTAATGCATATTCCACAAACATGACAGTCTGATCAGTATGATTAAACGATGATGACGTACAGGAAGATCTACTACAATAAAGTATTTGTCTCTCATGAACTGTTTCTCAGCAAAGCAAATACAACCTTAATGTGCCTCTCCTACTGTCTGCTTAATAGAAAGCCCTATAAATGTCAGTAGCTCTATGTGCAAAGACATAAAAAAGTTCTGACAGTGTTGTCCACAAACACATATAATGTAATAGGGTGCTAGTTTGCATATCTGGCGTTTCCAGTGAGTTTTAAGTTACTGTATGTAATAAAATGAGCATACAGGCAAACTCGCCACAAATAGCGGGCTACCAATCTTAGTGCAATCAAACATTAATGTCCTAATTTTTACAATGGTAAATATACAACCAGCCAGATGTAATAAGTAGGAAGTTGCAAACTCACCAAACAATGGACTTTCTCTGTCTCTTTTTTGTAGCTGATGATGTTGTGACGGTTTGTATATTTTCCCTTTGTTGTCCCTGCTGCTGTCTATCCTGTCTAGAACAAGCTGGCCTTTAGTTTGCTCCCTAATGTTGCTCACTTCGGGTAATTCCACTAACCTCCTATCAATAGTTTGCACCATTCTGTTGTGAGTGAACTGCACCACTGTTGTTGCCCTTAGTAATGTCCTTACTTGGGAACTGATGGACGCAAATTGTCTGGATTGAGCCAACATAAAGTTCAACTGAAGCTGGTGGAACTCCTCAAATGAATCTGACACTTGGGATAAATTTGTCTGGGGTTCTGCTTGGGAAAGCAACTGCTGCTGGGAGTTCTGTATGGGCAGAGAGATGCCTAGTCTACTCTCCTCTGCAGCCTCAGCAGGATCCACAACAGTGAGGATGATGTGCTACTCCTCAAGTTCTAGCTCCACAATTATTGTTGCATGACAGTTTTGGAAACTGTGAAATGGGCCAGAAAAGATAAAAGAATATGTAAATATTCAATAACATCAATTACAGAATGTACCTCAGAAAACAGTATTGAAACCTGTCAAAAACAGAATAAACAGTCACTGGCATTCACATACAGTACAAAATAAGAGAATGTCCTGAAATTTTTAGTTATTCCAAAATTATTATTGTCCATTGGTATCCATAAACATGAAATATGAACAGAAATATAAAAACATAGGGGTCTAACTGTTATTTTTCAAACCCAGCCTGTGACATGGCAGTTAGGAGCTGATTGACTGGTACTTTATCTCCGTCCACTTTATCTCCATCCAAGGCTTAGTAAATAGACTCCATAGTGTATGACTGTAATGTTTAAAAACACCACCCTGAGTGGAACAAAGGCGGAAAACAGTGGCCACGCCAAACGTTAGTATAGAAAGGTACAAGAAGGATATATGTCACAAATCGTGATCTTAGTCACCCTTACAGAATTAAACATTCATTCATTGCTGTATTCAAACCTCCTTTCAGACTTACACAGTGATTATCTTTCACTTGGCTGCTCACCTGGTCAGTCAGACCAATGAGCTGACACCACTCCTTTTATTAACAAGTCTCAGGGATCAGGTGATTGCCTGAACAACCGTGTTACTTCCAAGGATTGTTCTAGGCTCCAGTGTATCCTGTGATTATTCTCCAGTGACTACTCTGCTTCTCCGTGTCACACTGCCTTTACCTGCATTACCATCTGCTGCTATTTCATCTAGCAGCGCTGCAGCTACCACGCTGCTGGTATTCATTGAATTTAATACTACCGCTGAGTTACCATCCACCAGTGCTGCGGCTTCCACGCTGCATACAAGATCCATTCCATATGCTGCTGTACTCACCACATACCATCTGTGTGGATCCCGTTCTACGTCCGGGCTGACTACTTCCTGTAAAATCTATGAGTGCAAGTAACATCAAGCCTCCCCGTTTTATGTACGTCTCAGCTCATACCCAGGGCCCCGAGCCAAATCCAAATAATTCCAGAACCGTGACATAGATAGAACAATGTGGGTCATTCCAACCCATTCGCACACAGTGGTTCTTCGCTGCGGTGCGAACGGGTTGGAACTCCACAAGCGCGGCACCCACAATGCACACGCGTGTCGTTGCCCAGCAACAGCCGTCACCGGGCAACGACCAGAAGAAAGAAGAAAGTGATCGCTAATGCGATCGCAAGAAGATTGACAGTGGGGAGGCGTTCCGGGGTGGATACTCACCATTTTCCGGGCGTGTAGATCTGAACGCAGACGTGTCCAGGCGTTTGGAGGGCAGTTGTCTGATGTTAATTCCGTTACCTTCATCGCTGGATCCATCGCACAGGGTAAGTAACCATCCATCCTGGATCCATCGCTAGGGGTATGTAGCAGGCCTAGTCTTGTTCTGCACAAAACTTTTTTTAGCATAGCAGGGCTGCACAAGCGATCACAGCTCTGCTATGCTAAAATATACTCCCCCACAGGTGGCGTCTAGTTGATCGCACGAGCAGCAAAAAGTTGCTATGTGCGATCAACTCGGAATGACCCCAATGTCTCTTCTGGTATAAATATATCCTCAAACCCTTTTAGACTTTCTCGAGGTATCGCTCAAACTTATACAGTGGGTAGACTTGATAGTGGAAAGCCACAGGATAAATCCATGGTGGGAACACAACAACACTGGGACAAATCCCTACCAGATATAAACTTGTGTCAGGCTCATAAAGTTTCTTTGACTATATCCTTCTGAAATGATCACTCAGGATGAGGCAGTATAAATGTCAGTCAAAAGAATAAAATCTTATAGTATGAAACATTTTGAACTATTTATTGTAGAATAACCACACAAAATAAAAAATATATGGCAGAAATCATTTCCTGCCAGACATTAGATGAACATCAGCATATCAAGTATGTGGACTCAGATGGAACCCCAATAGGAGTCTATAATGCTGCATCGCTGGATGTTCCTGTAGGAAAGCAAAGCCAACGTGTTTTAGTGAGAAAAGTCTTCATTTTCAAGGCATCTTGAAAAAGGTATGCCAATCCTTGTAGTTACATGTTGGAGGAACCTAGGGAGCCTCCAGGTGGTTTTGCTCTCAATTTAGAAATATGTAAATATGTGTGCTATTATTAGAGATGTGCGCCGACCCCAATGTTTTGGTTTTGGTTCTAATTTGTTGTCGGGTGTTGGTTTTGCCAAAACCGCCCTCATGTGTTTTAGTTGTAGATCTATAATTTTATTTTAAAAAAATGTATAAAAACAGCTAAAATGACATAATTTGGGCCTTTTTTATTTCTACAGTATTATTAACATCAATAACATTAACTTCCAGTCAATTGTGTCCACATTACAGCTCATAATATTGTTTTCATCAATATTGGCCAAAGGCTACAGCGAACTGGCTGGTTACTAAGCGACAGAGCAGTGCCAAAAACATATGGCAGTTTATAGCATATCTAGGAAACATTGCCACACAGCAGTGGCAGAAATGAAAAGTAGTGCAAGGTGATATTGCCTTTGGGTCCTCCCATCCACCATTCCATTGGTTATTAAAAAGGACATGCACAGTCTAACAAACTAAGCACTTCAGTGATAGGTCTGTCACTTTTGTTGCTGAAGTGCTTGGTTTGTTTGGGGCCCCACAAACTGTTTTTTTGGAAGGACTACCTCTGATCACTAATGAAGAGGTTAATGATGAGGATGATGGGGATGGAGATTACATGGGAAGGTCCAAACTACTGGTAGCTGATACTGGACTGCTTGTTATTCCTTTACAATTATTATAATTTTGTAGAATAAATTTAATGAACTCACCGCAAATCATGTAACATGGAGGTGGTGTCTAGATGATTACCATCCCTACCTCTACTAACTTTGGCCTAACAAATGGAGCAGATACCTTTACAAAAGTTGTCAGTAATTTGGGGATAAATATTTTTTGGACTTATGCCCAGGCATCACAATGCTACCACTTGTGGCTGACTTACACAAATAACATCAACAGCCTCATCCTCCGCATCAGTATACAAATATCCCCCTCATCCTATTCCACTTCAACACTGGCATCCTCCATTTCTATTATGTCATCATCACCATCTTTACTTGTACTGTTCATCCCCCCATTTGCAAATGATGCAGAAATGGTGGAAGGAGGTAAAGGAGACTTCTCTATGAGTACAGTGTGAGAAATGACTCATACATAGCTAACGTGAACACATCTAGACACTCCTCAGGTATTTGTGAACACAGTTTGTTCTTCAGCCTTAGTGTTTGTTTGTTTTTTTGAGGCACTGATTTGTAATTTTTTAATGTGACACCTCTTCCTCCTTTTTGTAAATATTTTGAAAGATTTTGATTTAAGGTGCCCTTTTCTAAACTTTCTGTCCCCTGGACCACTTTTAAAAGATCTTTTAGTACTATCATGACTGGCAGCAGCCACAGCACTAATACTTGGTTGCTCTTCCTGCTTTTCCATCAACTGATCTTGCTCTATATCGACTCAGTACTTATATTTATTAATGCAGTGGCACACAACACCTACTGAGTTTTATCAAACACACAAGTTTTACAAAAAAAGTTTTTTTTTCACAAATGACAACTCACACAGTGAACTCACAGTATTATATTTATTAATGCATGGGGCACAGCACCTAATGGTCTTTATTGAACTCTCAAGTTACACAAAAAAATAATAACCAGGGTTTTTTTTTTACAAATGAAAACTCACACTGCGGACTCACAGTGCTTATATTTATTAATGCAGTGGGCTTTATTGAATGCACAAGTTGTATAATGCACAAGTTGTAAAAAAAAAAACAGTTTTTTTTCCCCGCAAATGACAACTCACAGTGCGGACTCACAGTATATTTATTAACTCAGAGGGGCATGGCCTGGCCCTGAACACACACAAGGTTTTTTTATATGTTTTTTTTAAATGATATTTCGTTTTTTGACACACTGCTGCAAATAACTGTATTTATGTAATTATAATAATGGTGGCACGCACCAATGTGCACCAACAAAGGGTTAATGCTGCACTGTGAGTAGTGTCAAAAAAATACCAGTGTGCACTATGCACCAAAGGTTAATGCTGCCCATGAATTGGACCTCTGAGCTGTGCACCAAGATGCTACAATTAAGTTAAAGTACCAGTATGACATACTTAGCCAAAGTTCAAGTAGTAGATGAGATGTTCCTTCCTGCACTATTAAAATAAAAAATAATGTTTTGCTACAGTAACTTCCTACATGATCCTTCTGGCTTGACCAGTATTAACTAGGGACAGAATACATACAGTACCTTTTTACTGGTGGCCGGGATCCCAGCTATCATGATCATGACAACGGGATCCCAGCCACCGGTATGCCGGCAGCGGGGCAAGTGCTAGAAAGCCCCTTGCAGGCTCGCTCCACTCACCAGGATCTATTCTCCCTCTATGGTTGTCATGGACACACCAGAGACAGAGAAAAGCCTGTGGTGCCGCTATTCCAGCGGTGGCATTTCACCGCCTGTCGGGACTCCGGCGTCGGCATTGTGACCACCGGGATCCAGACAGGCGGTCTCGTGATTGCCTCTTCTAGTGACATGTGGGTGCCTGTCAAAAGTGTTCTAATTATCCCCTCCAGCAGTCCTGTGTGTAATGGAGGACCAAAGCGGGTGGGACTTATATTGGATCCAAATCATGCGAGATCCGATGACAGGAAAATTACATTTTGCCTCATTTTGGAATCCATGCCTTGTAGGAAAATGGAAAACCTGAACCAGGGTTTGGATTTTCTAGGATCCTTGAAGTTTGGGTGGGCATATTTCTCGTAGAATTGAGCCCACTCATCTCTAGCTACAATTATGTATCATAAGAGAACATACATAAATGTATGACCCAAAGTAGGTGCTTTTATCATCTAGCGTAGGACCACGAAACAGAGGTGCCTTGGTGTGGATGGTTGCCTACCATATTGTTTGTTTGCAAATATATGTAACTGAGATCACTACATTGTTATTATTATGTAGCATGAACATGTCATTTGCCGGTCCTTTATAGTGTGCTGGGATAATTTGTGTTGTTTTTTTCTGCTCCAGATTTAATGCCCAGAGCTATTCAAATACTATCTTATCTCCGTACTTGGTAAGCCCATGGCTAATGAGCGTTAACCCATAGATTCCAGGTTATATGCATGGAAGCTACTGATTACCCTGCACAGCAAGTCCAGAGAGTGCAATTAATGCACTTAACTTAAAAAAAATCAATTTTAAATGCGCCATCTTGAGATTGAGAGGCAGTAATTGAATATTTTCTGGCAGAGTGTAATTGAATTTGCACCTTAGTGTATGTAGTAGACTCCTTGTAACTGGGGACCCTCTGTAATAAGGGATCTGCATACTGTATTTTGATAGTGCTCCAGCATATCTTTGGATACATCTATCGGTTTCTTGAGTGTACAGTTGTGATTGTTCTAGCAAATATCTTAGCAAACTGAATATAAATAAATTCTGCACAGCTCTGTTTTATAGTTGATCTTGATGGGGGTGTAAAATTTCTAAAAGCTCCTTAGCATACTATACCAACATTTGTCAGCTGGTTACCAGGATCTTTACACATGCACAGCATCTATTTACTGCTGCTCTGCTAGCACGTGACAGGGGGTACACTGCGGCCTGCAGGTGGTATGGCAGGACAGTGTCAGAAAAATGGGACTGTGCTGCCAAAATCAGGGGAGTTGGAAGGTTTGCCTTGGCCTAGTGGTTCAGAAGCTTTCTTAAATCATGCACCCTGGAGTATCAGTATTTTGTTCATGGACCCCTAGGATAAAAGTTCTTGATTTGGTCCTGGATCACCAACACAAGGCCTCACGCCTAGGCACACAATTTGGGAACAACTGCCTGTTCCCCACTGTAAAGTTACAGTTTATTATATATTAAGGTCAGATCTTATCTACCCCAGGATTATTGATTTAAGAGTCCAATAATTGATGCTTTGTTAATTACATGGGTAGGCTATTCTGTCGCCATCATCCACTGTTTCTTGTGAACCTTGCTGCACAGCTTTTCTATTATGATGTCTATTACATGCTGTGACGACGCTGCTGGCCAATTCCACAAATACGCCAATTTAAGAATTGCCACATGCGCCGTATGGGGGTCACTTTGACACACGGGATTACTTAAAGACTTTCAGCGTATTACGGACGTAGCAGGCGTCTTTAGCTTTACCTGTCACACACACACTGCAATACTTAGAAAAATAGCTAGGCGTGAACCACACAGGCCTTGAGTTCATAAGAACAACAGAATCAGAACTAAAATTAGGATTTTAATTTCAAGAATACTTCAGAGCTTTAGTTACAAAAAGGTTACAAAGATTATTAATTATATTTTAAAAACACACACAAGATACAGCAATCTCAATAAATGAAAAGGAAATAAAAACTTACAGAAACCCTATTCACTTACGCAAACAAGTTTTAAGTATTTCTGCTGTGGGGGATTTCACAGGATTACTCAGGTCATCTCCAGCATGTACTGTTTCCCCAAAAGATCACAACTTCTATTTTCATGAGGGAGACAGATATAGTCTCCAGCTTCATCAGGCCCCCTCCCTTGGGATTTTTAACTACTTCCATGCTGGACACTACACCTACACCAGGTTTACATTATGTTGGTGATAGAAAGAAGCACAGGAGTAGGGGAGGGGGTATAGCCCAAAGGCATTGAAATCTCCTTCAAAGAGAGTGAGGTCTGGGAGGATCTACACCTTGTCACCCCTGGACAGCTTTATGACTAGCCAGGAAGTTTTGGCTTAGTTATCTAAACATGTGGACTTTTACTTTCCATCAGGTAATTGTTCCAGCCATCTCCTCTTATCAGTATTTATAACCTCTGGTCTGGTCATTGCACATGTCATCTCAAACTTTATGGTCTGCAGATCTCCTCCAGCCTGGACCTATGGAGGTCAAATGCAGGATATTGCCTGTCAGCCATGTTGTCACATCTAGGCTGAAAGTATAACAAAATAATATATATACAGTCACTTGAAAACATTATTGGTGATTATTCCTGCAGGTAATCACAACACCTTAGATCACATATAATTTGTGATCCTCCTTTCTGTATTTAAACATGACATATGCTATTTATCATTCTTTGGTTTTGATTGGCACATTTTTACACGTGTTCTTGTTTTAATCCTATAACATCATCATGTGCCACTGCAAACACAGGGATCACCGTTAAATAAAATCTGTAAAGCAGTTTAAGAGAAAAACCTATCACATCCCTGTTACATAAAACACAAATGTTTTATCTGCCACAAAAGGACTGAGAAGTATAACAGTGTTACATAACCACCTATTAACTGTAATCCCACAGAGACAGAGGTTGCTGCCTCATAACATCCTTCCCTTAATAACAGGCACATTTCTATATTTGCTAAATGAGCATACTGTAGCTCCTCTGTCTGGTCACTTGGTAAACTGCAGCACTTACAATTAAAAAACAAAAAGAAAGTAGAGAATCTTGTTATTGAGACTCAGGAGTGACAATTACACAACCATGCCTCAGCGTAATACTTGATGAAAGACTGTGCGCATGATTAAAAGTACAACTTTATTAAAATGTCTATTCTCCCCAATGTATCCACCATGATTCCTATAGACTGTAAGTTTGTTTGAGTAGGGTCCTCTCCTATTAGGCTTCTCTAAATTATGATGCTACTGTACACAACCACTTTATCTATATGAATTTATATACTGTCTGTACTTGTATTTTGGGGTTTTATCTCTTGTACAGCTCTATGGAACTCCTGTGGTGATGATGATAATAATAATAATAGTAGTAGTAGTAGTAGTAGTAATAATAATAATAGTAGTAGTAGTAGTAGTAGTAATAATAATAATAATAATAATAGTAATACAAGTAATGATAATATAAACAGTATATAATGTACACATGAATTCACCAGATGATAATATTGTTAGTGAATGTTCACTAACATGGTGTAGGACAAATCTCCCATATTATCTATAAAAACAGGCCCTCTGTTATTTATGGAAAACCTCTTGCTGACTCCCATAAGAGCCTGTCCAGATGAGTCTGTAGTGAAGTGATATCATTACTACAGCATACAGCGTGAACCTATAACAAAGAGAGTTAGAGGAGGGAGGGCAGGAGCACAGAGAATGATAGGTAATGAGATCATGTGATGCTCTCCATATGCTGGGACTCATACTGTGATCTTCAGATGGCATCCGTTATCATGGTCAGGCTCCATAGAGCAAGGATAAATTGGCCTAGTCCTCAGTCGCCATTGGGAATTATCTCAGATAACTCATTCATTACACTTTTGTGATATAAATAATAATAATAATAATAATAATAATAATATTGCTGGCTACAAACAAGATTCATTGAAACACGGTGCTTGCTGTCAGTTTGTCTTAAATGTTATATCTTTGCCACTTATCTCCCTTCCATTTCTTTTCCATACTCTTTCATTTTATTATAAAATCTTAATAAAATGCAGTTTGAAATAAATAAATGGGACAGAATTATCTTCCTTATTCTACAGTTTTACAAGACTCTTTTCCCTGCAGAAGTCCTGGAGGAAATGTGTAATAACTGTACACTAAACAGGAGATGTACTGTACTATAGTGGCCTTTATCGTGCTGGAATAGTTCTTCCTCCTTTTCCTCTCCCCCCTTCCAGCGATCCCTGCAAGACCCACAGTGAATCAGCTTAGTGCTTATGTATTGTGTCTTGCATCTTGGCCGACATCTCCACATTTGTCATCTTTATCATATGATTTTCTTTCATCTTAGTTATACAGCTCAGCTTAGCAATAGGTAGTGCTGCTTGAAGGGAGCATTCCTATGTCGTCAGCATGACGCAGTAGCCTTAATCTATGAACTGCAAAAGTGTGCCACACAAACATCTGCATGCACCTACAATATATGTATGTGTAACTGCATGAACTTGGAAGCTAAGTCACAGTAGCAATGTCAGAGACAGAACATTTCCTTCTCACAATGGGTAGTGTTGGGACATGTCAGTCATTCCTTGCTTACTGCAGATTAGGCATGTCACAAAATCTCAGTGTAATACTTATGCCTATCAGGTCCTTCTGTGTCTTTAGAAACATAGAATTTGATGGCCGATACGAACCACTTGGCCCATGTAGTCTGCCCCTTATTTTTGTCCTTTTGGTAACCTCAACCCTATTAGATGCTTAGTTCTTTGTGAGGATATTCCAATTGTAAAGCGCAACGGAATTTGCTGCTCTATATAAGAAACTGTTAATAAATAAATAAATATTCGTATTCAGATGTCTTAGACATGCATCATGCTGACTTTGCTGACCAGCGCCTTCAATGACATTATTCCCGCGTACATGTGATTGCTGTCATCATACAGGAAGGCTTTTTGAATTGAGCTTTCCTATTTAGGAAAGCTCAATTATGGCTGTCAGAGTATTAGGCTCACTACCTAGCTTCAGCCTCTTGTGATCTCTACTGTGTATGCTTCTGTGTGTGACCTGGCTTCTGACTCCTCTCTGCAATATCCCAATGGCTTATCCATGATCCTTCTTTGTTCTGACACAGGCTTTGTCTGTGATTCCTCTCTGCGTTATCCCTACGGCTTACCCGTGACCTCCCATCATACTGTCCTTGGCTGTGTGTGTGATCCTACTTTGCATACTCCCTGCGGCTTAAGCGAGACATCAAGTGTACCAGACACTGGATTGCTAATTTCTCATAGTGTCAACGTCCACTTATCTATTGGTCCAACTACCAGTACTAGGCACCAAACCTGCATATTGGGCACAACAAAATCCAAACCTCTTTGCGGAGGTCCTGATCAATACCTCTGCACCACTTATGCTGGTAGTGTGAATACGGACTGATAGTTCTAAAACTATAAGGCACTTGAGTGTTTCACATATGGTGGTAAAATTAGATTTAATTTTGCAGAATAGACTTAATTAAATTAATTTATAAATAGCGGAGAAAGCAACTTTAGGCAGCATTACCAATTTAACTGTAAGACACTCAGACAGTTCATTCCAGTAGAAGGGTTTGTAATCAACAGGTAGTCAGAAACATTCTTCCAATACATTTCTAAGCACACTGGGGGTTATTCAAATGTGGTTGGAGGTGCATCTTTTTGCCACAATTATCAGTACCGATTATCAGTACTTTGCGCATGTTCTGGCGCGTGTATCCTGCAATGTTGTAAGCAGGACGACAGCAGACTATCAGTGATTGACAGTCTGCTGCCCTATATTGAGCACAGAGAGGGCAGCGATGGCTCCCGTTTCCCAAAAAAGAAGCATGTCACCACCATTTAAGAGGAGGGCAGAGGTCAGAGAACTCTGTAATTGAATGGAGATTTCCTTGCCTCTGCAACAGGCAGCTTGCATGTTCCCATGGGTGCTGCAAGCCGTTCGATGGTGGGAGAGCAATCCGATGGTGAGTTCTAGGACACAAGTCGGATCACTACTGCAGCAGGAAGCATCTGTTTGTAATAAACACCTCCCGTTGCATTACCATACAGAGCTATTACATTTGCTTCCAAGGAAGCAGCAGTGATAGCAACTCCAAAAACATCTGAATCAGGCCCAGTATGAGTAATATAAACAAAGTACTTTCTGTCACAGGTTCCCTTACGGAAGAGTCAATAATACTTGTTAAACTTGCATACATTAACTTGTTATGCATTTCAATGGGACTGCTGCCCTCTTCTTCAGACAGTTTATGCCAAATGTTATCTGACTATCAAATTCCCAAAACTTGGGGTAAGAATGACACCTTTTATTTCTTGCAGAATGTCAGTGATGTGATCATTCTGTATATAAAATTTAAGCAGACTGATGTGTAATGTAACAAAAATCATTAACACATAAACATGACATGAGCTGTCTCATTATACTCAATTGTATTTAAATTAAGCAAAACAAAGCAGTATTTTGGAAATTAAAAGTTTAAATTAATGAAGAAGTGACCCTAAGGTTAAAGTTGGTTTGACTTATCTTTAGATATATCGGCACATCTGGCTGTGTGTACAGGTGGTCCTTTGACCGCCCATACACTTGCTGCATTGACCACTGACAGCTGAGCAGGCAAATTCAAATGCCCGACTAGCTTTGACATAAAGACGACATATCGAGCAACTGATCGGTAAGTGTAAATACTTACCTGAATAGGCCGATTGGTCGGCGCGACCTGTAGTCCACTGACATGTCATGCTAGTGAGTACCAATTTAAGAGTAAAAACAAGATGAGGTTCACTGACTAGTGGGAATCAGTGGGCTTCTGCTGCTGGCCTATAGGTCCTCACACACTGACACATGCTCAGATATGCAGTTCAGAGGACATGTCTATATAGAGGGGCCACGGCTCACAGTACATAGTGTAGAGGGGCATATAGTTTACATATAGAGGTCACAGAATGGGAGACAGTAAAGGAAAGGGAGAGAGAGATGGGAAGAGACAGATAGGGCAAAGGAAGGGTAAAGAGAGAGGATGACAAGAAGCAAAGACAGAGATGAGAGAAATGGAGAGGGGTAGAGAAAGAAAGGGGTCAGGGGAAAACAGAGAGATGTGATAAGAAAGGGGGTGAGACACAGAGACTGGGGGAAAGGGGGAGATATATGGATGCATGACGAGACAGCAGCTAGTGACCTGGAGTATGATTGGTGTAAGATACTAGTTTATCCAAATTCCTCTCTGTTGGCAGTTCAATTTGACACACTTGCAAAGCCACTTAAAATAGAAATAAAATAAGTGCGTTAGTGGACAGAAATATATATTTTCTTAACCTAAAATATTAATTTCCATACTATGCTTGTGCATAAAAAAATTCTTGCATATTGAAATGTAGATTTGGGTTACACTTGCAGAGACAAAACACCAAGAAAGGCGGGGGCATGTTAGGCTGAGTACAGTAAGGGCATGTTCACTTAAATGGGTCCAAGGCAGTCTGGAACACAGATGCATTTGCTCATGTCAGGAGGAGTATATCTTACGGGTGCTCAACTCCTGCCAAAAAAATACTGATATTCAGTAACCAAGGGCTGCCATTAGAAATTGCTGGGCCCGGGACTGACAAAATAGGCAGGGCCCTCCCTCCCCCCCCCACCCCACTGTGGAGGAGTCAGATTTAAAATTGCACCAGTTAACGTGTGTGTGTGTGTGTGTGTGTGTGTGTGTGTGTGTGTGTGTGTGTGTGTGTGTATTATACACACACATGCATGCATATGCATGCATACATACATACATACATACATGTGTCTATGTCAGGAGGGCCCAGGATGATGATGCCGCTGCTACATACATATGCTGCTGTCAGGAGGGCCCAGGATGATGATGCCACTGCTACATACATACATGTGTCACTGTCGGGAGGGCCCAGGATGCTGATGCCGCTGCTACATACATACATATGCTGCTGTCGGGAGGGCCCGGGATGCTGATGCCGCTGCTACATACATACATACATGTGTCGCTGTCAGGAGGGCCCAGGATGCTGATGCCGCTGCTACATACATACATACATACATGTGTCGCTGTCAGGAGGGCCCAGGATGCTGATGCCGCTGCTACATACATACATATGCTGCTGTCGGGAGGGCCTGGGATGCTGATGCCGCTGCTACATACATACATACATACATGTGTCGCTGTCAGGAGGGCCCAGGATGATGATGCCGCTGCTACATACATACATATGCTGCTGTCAGGAGGGCCCAGGATGATGATGCCGCTGCTACATACATACATACATGTGTCGCTGTCAGGAGGGCCCAGGATGATGATGCCGCTGCTACATACATACATATGCTGCTGTCAGGAGGGCCCAGGATGCTGATGCCGCTGCTACATACATACATATGCTGCTGTCAGGAGGGCCCAGGATGCTGATGCCGCTGCTACATACATACATATGCTGCTGTCGGGAGGGCCCGGGATGCTGATGCCGCTGCTACATACATACATGTGTCGCTGTCAGGAGGGCCCAGGATGCTGATGCCGCTGCTACATACATACATACATGTGTCGCTGTCAGGAGGGCCCAGGATGCTGATGCCGCTGCTACATACATACATATGCTGCTGTCGGGAGGGCCCGGGATGCTGATGCCGCTGCTACATACATACATACATACATGTGTCGCTGTCAGGAGGGCCCAGGATGATGATGCTGCTGCTACATACATACATATGCTGCTGTCAGGAGGGCCCAGGATGCTGATGCCGCTGCTACATACATACATATGCTGCTGTCAGGAGGGCCCAGGATGCTGATGCCGCTGCTACATACATACATATGCTGCTGTCAGGAGGACCCAGGATGCTGATGCCGCTGCTACATACATACATATGCTGCTGTCAGGAGGGCCCAGGATGCTGATGCCGCTGCTACATACATACATATGCTGCTGTCAGGAGGACCCAGGATGCTGATGCCGCTGCTACATACATACATATGCTGCTGTCAGGAGGGCCCAGGATGATGATGACGCTGCTACATACATACATGTGTCACTGTCGGGAGGGCCCAGGATGCTGATGCTGCTGCTACATACATACATATGCTGCTGTCGGGAGGGCCCAGGATGCTGATGCCGCTGCTACATACATACATACATATGCTGCTGTCAGGAGGGCCCAGGATGATGATGACGCTGCTACATACATACATATGCTGCTGTCAGGAGGGCCCAGGATGCTGATGCCGCTGCTACATACATACATATGCTGCTGTCGGGAGGGCCCAGGATGCTGATGCCGCTGCTACATACATACATACATATGCTGCTGTCAGGAGGGCCCAGGATGATGATGACGCTGCTACATGCATACATATGCTGCTGTCAGGAGGACCCAGGATGCTGATGCCGCTGCTACATACATACATATGCTGCTGTCAGGAGGGCCCAGGATGATGATGACGCTGCTACATGCATACATATGCTGCTGTCAGGAGGACCCAGGATGCTGATGCCGCTGCTACATACATACATATGCTGCTGTCAGGAGGGCCCAGGATGATGATGCCGCTGCTACATACATACATGTGTCACTGTCGGGAGGGCCCGGGATGCTGATGCCGCTGCCTGCCCGCCTCCATTTTGTATTTGTGTCTATATTAAATTCTATTTTATAAGGTAAATCTGGCTCTTGCATTTATTAAGAACACTGTCCAAACATTTTTCTATCTTATGAATATAATAAGTCTTTACAGTATTATAATGTGGCTTTATTATTTACTACTAGCACTGTCTTGCTATCCAATTTAGCAATGACAGGTAACTAATCTTTTTTTTTTTTTTTTTTATCAGTAAGAGGAGGTCCTTCAAAGAAAGAAATACATAGACATGGAATAACTCGAGGAGTTATAGGCAGCAGCCAACTCAGACCTGCTTGGCTAGTTTCTGACTTTAGAAATACACTGAAATGTAAAAAAAGGTTACAGAATTCTGCTTAATGTATCAAAGAGAGTTTTATCCATATGACTAGAGATGTGTTTAGCAGAAAACCAGTTCAAAGACAGGGATAAAATTCTGTTTAAGCAAGAGGTACAGTCAGTGGCGTAACTACTGCCCCCGCAGCCCTCGCGGTGGCTTGGGGGCGCAGGGCTGCGGGGGCGCCGCCACTCATTTAGTGCAGATTGACATGCGGATGAGCGTCCGCATGTCAATCTGCTGTCTCCTCTCACTAACCCTCCGCTGCTGTGATGGAGGGACACGGAGGGCACAGCGCGCGCCTCTCCTGTGTCCCTCCTGGGTCACCGGCGGGTCTAATAAATGAAGTGCCGTTCGTGAGCCCTGATTGGCTCACGAACCGGCACTTCCTTTAACAGACCCGCCGGAGACCCAGGAAAGACACAGGAGAGGCGCGCGCTGTGCCCTCCGTGTCCCTCCATCACAAAACAGTGGCGGGGCGCGGGGGGGGGGATGTAACTGGCACTGGGGGAGCATATTCGGCACAGGGGGAGGGGGAGCATATGTGGCACTGAGGGGGCATATGTGGCATTGGGGGGGTATATGTGTACCTGGCACATGGGGGGCCTATATTTGGCACTGGGGGCATGTGGGTACCTGGCACTGGGGGGGGGGATATCTGGCACTGGGGGCATATGTTGCACTGGGGGGTATATGTGTACTGAGGAGTTACAGAGGAGCAGGGTTTTTTGTTTTGTTTTTTACTGGCAGTGTTGTGCTGCTCCAGTGAGACAGCAGACGGTTCCCGGGGCAGTGTCTCTGACTCACCTGTCTGGCTGCAGCTGCCTCCGATGCTGTGCAGGTGAGCTTCAGTACTCGGCTACTGTCTTAAACTCTCGTCTTTGCCATGCAGTGCTGCGACTAGTGTGCGGTGCACTGTACAAGCTATAGAAGCGAGCTGTTGGTGCTGTGTTTTTCAGCAGGCTATGATTCCGGATGCCTGCCCAGCACCAACCGATAACAAGCTGCAGGCTACACCACACTACTCTAGGCTTATGCTTGCTAACAGGTGCAATCACTGATGTTACAGAAATCAAAGGTTCACTTTGCTAGCTGTCCACTTGACAGTGGAAACTTAGAGCCTGGACAACCTCCAACTCTCGAGTATCACTACAGTAGCTTTGTAGTGAGTTTAAAGACAGACTTTATTATCGGCACTGTGCTCCCAGTTAGCAGTATCAACCTCCACTTTGCCTCCCAGATGGGGGGATTTGGTGTAGTATATAGGGTATGTAGTGCAGTGTATAGGGGCATGTAGTGTAGTGATGTAGTTCAGCGTATAGGGGATGTAGTATATCGATATAGTGCAGTGGATAAGGGAATGTAGAGCAGTGATGAAGTGTTATGATATAGTGCAGTGATATAGTGCAATGTGTGGGGACACACAGGGGACCATGTAGTGGGGCATGTGACAAATAGGGCATTTGAGGCACATAGGGGAATATTGTCCAATAGTATCCCCCTTTTTTTTCTTAAAAATTTTTCATAATCTAAGTATTTTAGTCTGACAAGGTTTTTTTGTGTGGATGGGGTGTTTGTTTTGGGGGCGGGCGCCAAATTACTGCCTTGCCCCGGGTGACGAAAATCCTAGTTTCGACCCTGGCATCTGTTAACTAGATAAATATAGACTCTAGACTTTATATACTGTGCGTAATTCTCATCCAACAAACAGGAAGGAAAAGGTGTATCACCAGATTCTAAGAGGCAACACAAGCATGTGTTATCAATAGTATGTCCCGCCTCATATCTCACTCATACGTCAAAATGTAAATATTGTGGTGTTTGTATTGACCACAGCTTCCTCTTTCAGCCCTGAGAACAGCGAACTTCCTCCTACAGCAGCAGAATTAGCCTGGGTTGAATGAGCAATGCTTTATATGCAAGAAATACACAGGTAAATATTTTGAAACCCCTAATATGATCCATAGCTATACAATAACACTGGAGAAACATGACAACAAGTACACATATGAACACCCCAAGCTGTTTTGGTCACAATACACATATTGTACAAGCTACAAAACCATTTTACAACGAAATGTCATAAAACTAAATTATAACTTGTAATCAGTGGCGTAAGTTTGTCCCAGCTGCCCGGAGGCAAGGAAAATATTGGTGCCCCCATATATATATATATATATACACACACACACACACATTTGCTCCTGCATAGCAAGTCTGCAGATTCTAACTACACTTCTCAAAAAAATAAAGGGAACACTTGATCAACAAAATGTAACTCCAAGTCAATCACACTTCTGTGAAATCAAACTGACCACTTTGAAGCAACACTGATTGACAATCAATTTCACATGCTGTTGTGCAAATGGAATAGACAACAGGTGGAAATTATAAGCAATTAGCAAGACACCCCCAATAAAGGAGTTGTTCTGCAGGTGGTGACCACAGACCACTTCTCAGCGCCTATGCTTTCTGGCTGATGTTTTGGTCACTTTTGAAAGCTGGCGGTGCTTTCACTCTAGTGGTAGCATGAGATGGAGTCTACAACCCACACAAGTGGCTCAGGTAGTGCAGCTCATCCAGGATGGCACATCAATGCGAGCTGTGGCAAGAAGGTTTGCTGTGTCTGTCAGCGTAGTGTCCAGAGCATGGAGGCGCTACCAGGAGACAGGCCAGTACATAAGGAGATGTGGAGGAGGCCGTAGAAGGGCAACAACCCAGCAGCAGGACCGCTACCTCCACCTTTGTGCAAGGAGGAACAGGAGGAGAACTGCCAGAGCCCTGCAAAATTACCTCCAGCAAGCCACAAATGTGCATGTGTCTACTCAAACGATCAGAAACAGACTCCATGAGAGTGGTATGAGGGCCCAACGTCCACAGGTGGGGGTTGTGCTTACATCCTGTCAAAGTCAAAAATATTACATATAGAGAACAAACTAAACACATTTAACTCGCTATACTTGCAAATATGCGCAGCGAGCACAGCAATATATGGTAACACATGCATTTACACGGACATGCCACAGAGATGGATTCGACACTTATTTCATACAGTACATAATTATAATAATATCAAGCGCCAGACATCATGGTCATTTAAAATCACCTAATGAATTAATGTCATGAATGTGTATTATTTGAACGGAACCAGATACATTGGTCATATTTACTATTAAAACAACCAGCTTAATGTGTAGCTTAATTTGATACTTGTTATTAAGTTGTAGGACATTGCAGC
Source organism: Pseudophryne corroboree (assembly GCF_028390025.1). Classification (NCBI taxonomy): domain Eukaryota; kingdom Metazoa; phylum Chordata; class Amphibia; order Anura; family Myobatrachidae; genus Pseudophryne; species Pseudophryne corroboree. Next base: position 197,379,872 of record NC_086451.1, read on the forward strand.
GGATAGTTATGATTGAATGTATAAAAGCTAAAATCACTTTGTTAGAACAATGAATGATACAGTGAACAGGGAACTCCGGCCGGCCCCTTTGGCAGTCTTCAGGGCTGAACCTGATCAGCATATACAAAGAGAATAGTGACTCAATCATAAATGAGAGAGAGGCCCCTCCCCCAGGAACTAGTCACACAGGAAGGTAGTTCCTGTCTTTGTGGGCTCAGGGTCAGTTGCTTTTGGTCTGAGAGGGAGAGTTTGCTTTTGGTCTGAGACTTGCTGGCAGATCAGTTCCTGTATTTATTTACAGAGAGAGGGAGACATAAGCTACATTGGAGGGAATGGTAATTGTATCGCTGGCATGTAACTGAAATTGTATGTAATTGTATGTAACTATGTATTAACTGCTTACTGTATGAGTTGTAACTATAGGTATACTGTACTTTGTAATATATATTGAATCCATATCCTTTTTAATAACAAATATGTACATCAATGAGCTTTGGAACGCAGATAATGTGTGGGTGTATTGTTTTTTCTTATGGGATGCAGTGTTGTGCGATGTACAGCGCACATTTATGGGATTTGGTAATAAGATGTGCAGGCATTTACAATATATATTAGAGCGGGCATTTTAAATATTTGTGAGAAATCAATTTGGCATTCATAGATGGGGGCTCTGGTCCGCGATATCACGTTCTTAATAATGCACTGTACATTACAAACGCGGCTGAAATTGACCGGCTCCAATGGACGCATTGAGAAGCTGATGAAAAAATCATATCCGCGTGCATTGTGTTGTGTTATTGGTAAGACGCTGATATGAAATTTAAGGGACAATATGTTTCTCATAATATTTAAGATGCTAAAATGTATTTTTATTGTTGCAAAACAAGGTTCAAATGAGTCATATTGTGTTTGATTCAGATTGGATTGCTTATCTGTTAATTAGGGTTAAAAGTACATTTAAAAGTTGCTGCAATAGCCTTGATATAGTGTTTTTTTTAACTCAGGCCTAAAATAACTTCAGGGGCTTGCATGGTGTGTGATTTCTTTGTGACAAAGGAAGCCGCATGGTCTGTCCTCCATTTTGGACTAACCACATGGCCTTTCCACCATTTTGTGTAATCCTCATGGATGTGGAAGGGGGAGGAGCAGTGGCCATGTTGGGAAGGTCATTTTTCTAAATGGCTGATTTTCACTGCTCAAGAATAATCAGCTCTCCCTGGTCACAATCAATCACCATTTATGAGTTACCAATGCATTTATTTAACCCATGCCATAGTCAATTACAAATAGTTTCAGATGGGGCTTAATGATAGTTAATAGTAAGATGAATACTTGATGTAAGAACGACACACAGATATAAACAAAGTTTTTTTTTCTTTTACCTCTAAGATTTAGCTAACTCTGCTTACTATAAGATAGCCATTTAAATGCAAATTATCCTGTGTAACTGCTTTTTCTTAGCAGTGAACAACCCTCTTGAACAGGCAGTCAAAAGCACACAGCATTGATATGCAAATTAGAGGCTTTAAAGGAAATGCATTCATTTCAGTAGGTGTGTACTGTGTGAGGGTTCTATGAGAGTCAAGAGATATATATTATATAAATATATATTATATATAATATTATTATAATTATGTGTATATTTCTATCAGTGTATGTTCTGCAAGATAGCTATCCAATCTGAATCATACCATTTGAATTATTGATTATTGCTAGATTCATTTAGAACTATGTGAAAACCGGAGATATTTGGTGCTATATAGTTAAAAAATATATATATATTTAAGGAAGTAAGTGTAAGACACACACGCAGCCTGGCCTAGTTGTAAAGGTTTAAACAGATGAAACTGTGTGTTGTGTTAAGTGAGCGATTATAGTTAATATTGCTCACATTGATAGAATTGTGTGATTTGTGCTATTGCGGACGTACGGTTTTTGTACACGTGTCTCGGACAAAGTACAAGACTGCGTACGCAGCGTAAGGGACACGCACGGTCGCGTGTTTGCGCAAAGTGCGTAAGAATGCGGGTGCTGAGTACAAATTATACAATAGTGTCGTTTAGTTTAAAGGTGGGATAGTAGCCACGCTACAATAACACAGGATTGCCCAGTTTCCAAATTTTAGTATAAAACCTTTTTTACTGTATTACCTCTGGGGAAAGCTACCAGTTAACAGGAAAGGATATTTTTCTGATCAGAAAACTATAGAGTGTTAATGTGGGCTGAAAAAGGTGTGAATGTATTGAACCCTGCTTGGTGAACTCAGTGAACTCGGTGAACTCGGTGAAACTCGGTGAACTTGGTGAGCACGGTCTAGGTGAACACGTGCAACGGAGTGTGATAAAGCTTTGTGAAGTTGTTGTTTTCTTGGTATTACACTCCGGCTGTTTTGGAGCACAGTGTGAAGACTCCAGTGATCCTACAACTTATAGATAGCAAGTGTCTATAAGCGGTACGATTGGACCGCACGGTTGTGTGAGCAATACGGGGCGCAACGTGATACGAAGTTTTGCATATTTGTGCGTAAATCTCATCATCATACGCGTTGTGTAAAGCACATGCAAGCGTGATTTGTGTAAACATTGTCTTTTAGGCAGATATTCACTGGGTACGGTAAGTTACTCCTAAAGGCCCAGGGGATATAGGCCGAAGTAGGGCCTGCAATGGCTACACGTGTCTGCTAAAGAGAGCGGATCCGTGGTACTCGGAGCAGAAGAAGTTAGTGGAAGAACTTTGAGGACTTCCACCGTTAGACTACTGTGTTTGGAGCATTTTAGGAAATTTTCCTGTGTTAAAAGGGTCCACAATGGGAGCCAAGTACACAACACAGGGATGTTCCTCAGTCAGGGTTCAGACAGCAGAATTGAGACCCAGGGGGTCAGCTCGGTTGGTAATGTGGGGAAAGTATGGTCCCCACACCGAGACCTTTTGTGATGAATGGACATGAATGACTGTGGGGGATAAAGCATCATTTCCTGGGATAGGTAGTTTTGAACCAGAGGTATTGCAAAATTTAAGGAGTAGGATATGTCTAATCCCGAAAACAAAGGGTCAGACATACAAATTGTTTAAACCTGCGACAGCAAGAGGGGTTGGTGAGTTTGATCCTAAGGTATTGCAGGTGGTATGTTTAACCAAAGTCGTATAAGACAAGAATGGAAATATAAGAACTGTTTGAACTTGTAGCAACAATAAATAAGTAGGAAGAAAAAAAAAAAGAGAATGCAAGTACACCGCCTTATGTAGATGTGGAAGCAGTTACGGCCAGCGTACAAACTATAGAAAATAATAAAAATATGACTGTAACCTATATATGTACTAATGAATGTTGAAGTTTTATTTAGGAGGAGAAGGTGACCTGATCGTTTTCAGCCATTTCTCATGCACCCAGAGGAGTATCCAACCGGTAAAAGAAGAGCAGTAGCCTGTGGGGGAAGTGGCTGAGACCAGGGGAACAGGTAAGTATGGTATCATTTGTGTACATATATAGTAAAATAAAAAAAATTAAACAAAAAAATCAAGAAAGTAACGTCAGAAATGGAGAAAAACCTGTCCGCATATTAGTATTTGCCAGCAGGAAAGCGGATAGAGACAAGGTAACCCCAGGGTATTTCTTTCAGTTACCATATAAGAAGTATTTGTTCCTAGTAATGCCCCTAGTAAAGATAAGCTCTGAAATGTTTGATGGACCATGTACAGACCCTTAATACGGGATGAGAAGGATTGAATGAATACTTTGCATGACCTAGAAGCTTGTTAAACTTTTTGTTTTTGTCTTTTGCAGAAATAGAAAACTCTCCATCTGGATAAGACCACTGGTAAACACTAATTTGGCAAATGGGAGGTGGCTGTCTCTGTGCAAATGGATGGGCTCAATAAGGCATTGAGTGTCAGGGTGCAGACTTCTTTGCAAAATTGGAAAGGTCACAGTAGCTAATCTTAGATAGTGTGCTATTAAATATCACCAGAGTAGTGTTAGGCGCAGAGAACAACAGGTGGAGAGGTTGAGGACGGTAAGCATACTGGCACATACAGGAAAGACCCATCAGTTCAAACCCCAGATCCCTAATGGTCAATAATATGTTACACTTGTAGGAAGGAAGGGCATTTTGCCAGAGATTGTAGGAGTAGTAGGACACATAGTCCATATAGTCCCCTAGACAGAAAACACAAGCCACATTATTAAACACATAGATGGGACCAAGGGACATATAGTAAAGAATCATAAGCCATATAGAAAACACAGATTCGGCTCATGGGAAGAACAAAATAAATGCAACTTACTAATGTTACATTTCGCTGTTCTAGATGCATGTCCATCACAGGTAGAGGAAATTAACTCACAGATACCGGGTTCCCTATGAACTTAGGATGGACAGGACACTGGATTGATGGCTGGGATAGTCCCAGTAGAGCAAAGACGCAAAGAATTTTTTTTTAAAAAGGGGAATAGACCAAGTAGAGAATCACTTCCCCGTAGTGCCCAATCCAGTTGTCAAATTTTTATAAAATCTTCTCCACCTCTACAAACTCATCTGTCACCAACCTCTATTCTGTTTCTCTACAGTTTCCTCTTCACCTTTTGCGTTCACACAAGGTGGTACAATACATGGACCCAAGTACAGTTCAAACTCCACATACCTAGGTCCTTCAGAGTTCTGCCCAAACCCAGTATATCTCAACAGCACGATGACACCAGTATTACTGCAGTGTGCCTTGTCATGCACAAAGGGTGGAGAATGGGAATACTGGTGAAGGGAAATTTTGTATAGACACTGATATGCCTGTTGGTGAATGGCAAACCTGACATTTTCTTTTTCATTTTCTTCTTCCTTCTCTCCCCTAGAGATGTTTCTTTTTTCTTTTTTTTTTCTTTTTGAGTTATGCTCATGGTACTCTACATTGCAAACACACGATAGTTAAATTAAGATACAAAAATTTGTGTTCCCTGCAGGAAGAGGCAGTCTGGAGGACAAAGGGGTATGGCCAGGAGTCCTCAGGACTGTGGGCAGGTGGACACGGTACGCCAGTAGCCCTCAGAGCATACCTTTCAAGTCTAGCTGAGGTGGCACATGGTCTGACTCATCTAGGCAAAGAGGGTAGGTACAGGCTGATGAGAGCCTACTGGTGTGCGTCAGGATTCTATTCTCATGCAGGTAAGAGAGCAATGACCTGTCTTACTTGCTTGAGGAAGAATATTAGTAAAGCAATACCAACAGAGCCATCCCATATCCCTCCTGCAGACGGATCTTTTCAGGAAATACAAATCGACTTCGTACAGTCAACACCCTTTAGGAATTATTGTTATGTATTGGTGTGCACTGATGTTTTCTCAAACTGGGTAGAGGCATTTCCTGCCGCCACGGATGCTGCTGTGTTTACCGCAAAGAAAAATTGCGCAGAAATTTGTGTGTAGATAAGGATACCCCTGGAAGTAGGAGCAAAGCCTGAAATTGTACTATTGTCATAATAGATACTGCCACTAGTATTATGTAGCTTCGGAACCACTCCCAGATCTTCACTCGACGAATCACCCTCTTCGAAATTTGTTTTTGTTTTGGTATTTGTATCTTTTTGGGTTGTTTTTGGAAGACAACCTCATGTCATGATTGATCCGCACAATGATCAGAAATACACCAATGAGGTGACAGTACAGTACCTTATTGAGATGAGCCAGCCTTTGAGAACTTGACAAAAGAACTTGAAACTGTTGATTGCAGGTATGCCAAATGCTAACTGTCTTGATTATGAACCAAGAGACTGTGGGATTATTCTTACGCTCAGGTTGCCTAATAGACAGGTGGGAAGGACCATACCAAGATTTGTTGACAGCACTAAAGGTCGCCGAAAGAGAGATTTGGGTCCACTCGTCCCACTGCAAGAAGGCCGCTGACCCGGAGAGAACTTGTGACAAAGTAGTTTATTGCTCACATTCATCGAGTTTGGGAACTGTGTGATCGAAGTGAACTGTGTGTTCAAAGAGCAAGGTGGAGAGCAAAGTGAACTGTGTGTTCCAAGTGAACTGCGTATTCAAAGAGCAAGGCACAGAGAACCTCGTATCACCAGAGACTCTGTTCCGTGAAGACTGAGAGACGGCACTGTTGGACACTACCTGAGCGTACTAAAGGACTGCAGAAAGACCAGTCATTGTAATTGATTTGTTATGAACAAGAGTTGTTTTGTTCTATTTCTCTTTTCTCTCTTTCCCGCTGACAAACATTTTCTGTCAGGATATTCTATTTTTGCGAGTTTTTTTTAATGAGGACTCGAGTGTGAGACTGGAACTGGTTCTGTAGGAAGGAGTAATCTCCTTATATGATCCTAGGATTAGCCGATCAGTTTGTTAAAATCAGAGAAAAATCATAGGTCTAGTAGTTATGGAGTTCAGAGGTAATCAGGAACAGTCAGACAATGGCTATTCACACACTGCAAATAAAGAGTTCACTAACATATGTGGAAGAAAGGTTTATGAGTGGCTCTCCCTGAACTCCGAATGTTTATGTTATTTAGGAAGGACACTACTTATAACCCTTGTCCAATGATTAAACAGAATTAGCATATGTTCCCGAAATGGAAACAATATTCAGAAAATGATAGGAATATGTAGATCATGAAAATGTATATGTCACTGTCACGATTTGTTTGTGTTTTTTTTTTTTCATCTACCCAGCAGAACCTCAATCGAATCCAAACATCAGTGTACAAAGACGTAGGTACATGTATGTGTGAAATGTCCATCGCAAATCAGACATTATAGGCCAAAGCACTGTCCCAGCATACTCTATAGGTTGAATGTTGTCCCACACCCAACCAGTGGTCCCATGACCGCCGAGTGCATATAGAGGATGTCTCGTCCTCCTCCCTGTCTTCCCCAAATATAGTCAAGTGTCTGATTTGCGAAATGCATACATACTTGTGTGTAGGTCACCGATTATGGTATGAAATATTCTTTCTTATGTTAATAATTGATGGCAGTTATTGTTTACTGCCAAAGGGAGGACTGTCAAAGTCAAAAATATTACATAAAGAGAACATACAAACTACACACATTTAAGTCACTATACTTGCAAATATGTGCAGCGAGCACAGCAATATATGGTAACACACGCATTTACACGGACATGCCACAGAGATGGGTTTGACACTTATTTCATACAGTACATAATTATAATAATATCAAGCGCCAGACATCATGGTCATTTAAAATCACCTAATGAATTAATGTCATGAATGTGTATTATTTGAATGGAACCAGATACATCGTTCATATTTACTGTTAAAACAACCAGCTTAATGTGTAGATTAATTTGATACTTGTTATTAAGTTGTAGGACATTGCAGCGGATAGTTATGATTGAATGTATAAAAGCTAAAATCACTTTGTTAGAACAATGAATGATACAGTGAACAGGGAACTCCGGCCGGCCTCTTTGTCAGTCTTCAGGGCTGAACCTGATCAGCATATACAAAGAGAATAGTGACTCAATCATAAATGAGAGAGAGACCCCTCCCCCAGGAACTAGTCACACAGGAAGGTAGTTCCTGTTTTTTGTGGGCTCAGGGTCAGTTGCTTTTGGTCTGAGAGGGAGATGGAGGACTTGCTGGCAGATCAGTTCCTGTATTTATTTACAGAGAGAGGGAGACATAAGCTACATTGGAGGGAATGGTAATTGTATCGCTGGCATGTAACTGAAATTGTATGTAATTGTATGTAACTATGTATTAACTGCTTACTGTATGAGTTGTAACTATAGGTATACTGTACTTTGTAATATATATTGAATCCATATCCTTTTTAATAACAAATATATACATCAATGAGCTTTGGAACTCAGATAATGTGGGTGTATTGTTTTCTCTTATGGGATGCAGTGTTGTGCGATGTACAGCGCACATTTATGGGATTTGGTAATAAGATGTGCAGGCATTTACAATATATATTAGAGCGGGCATTTTAAATATTTGTGAGAAATCAATTTGGCATTCATAATCCCAACACCGTGCAGGACGTTTGGCATTTGCCAGAGAACAACAAGATTGGCAAATTCGCCACTGGCGCCCTGTGCTCTTCACAGATGAAAGCAGGTTCTCACTGAGCACATGTGACTTGGAGATGCCAAGGAGAACATTCTGCTGCCTGCAACATCCTCCAGCTTGACCGGTTTGGCAGTGAGTCAGTAATGGTGTGGGGTGGCATTTCTTTGGGGGGCCGCACAGCCCTCCATGTGCTCGCCAGAGGTAGCCTGACTGCCATTATGTACCGAGATGAGATCCTCAGACCCCTTGTGAGACCATACGCTGGAGCGGTTGGCTCTGGGTTCCTCCTAATGCAAGACAATGCTAGACCTCATGTGGCTGGAGTGTGTCAGCAGTTCCTGCAAGACGAAGGCATTGATGCTATGGACTGGCCCGCCCGTTCGCCAGACATGAATACAATTGAGCACATCTGGTACATCATGTCTCGCTCCATCCACCAACGCCACGTTGCACCACAGACTGTCCAGGAGTTGGCGGATGCTTTAGTCCAGGTCTGGGAGGAGATCCCTCAGGAGACCATCCGCCACCTCATCAGGAGCATGCCCAGACGTTGTAGGGAGGTCATACAGGCACGTGGAGGCCACACACACTACTGAGACTCATTTTGACTTGTTTTAAGGACATTACATCAAAGTTGGATCAGCCTGTAGTGTGTTTTTCCACTTTCATTTTGAGTGTGACTCCAAATCCAGACCTCCATGGGTTAATAAATTTGATTTCCATTGATAATTTTTGTGTGATTTTGTTGTCAGCACATTCAACTATGTAAAGAACAAAGTATTTAATAAGAATATTTCATTCATTCAGAACTAGGATGTGTTATTTTAGTGTTCCCTTTATTTTTTTGAGCAGTATAAATGAAGCTACTACAAAACCATTGCAACTAGGCGGAACTATGTAGGGGTCCAGCCACACACTACATAGATCTGCTCAGTCACTTACAATGCTGATTATTTCTCCGACAATTAATTTGCAAGTGTCATATCCAGGATTAGAACCTACAACCTATTACACTGGAAGCAGGCACCTTACTGATGGAGATATCTGCTCTTGCATAGGAAGTATGAGAATTCGAACTATATGAAGTTACTTGTAATTGTCAGAGAAATAACTTCATATAGTTAGAATTCTCATGCTTCCTTTAAAGGAGCAAATAGCTTCATCAGTAAGTTGTCTGCTTCCAGTGTATCTATAATAAAGAGGGTGTGATTTGTAAGATGTAGTGACTAGTGGGGAAGTCGGCTACAGAAGGGATACCGGCTGCTGTCAATTAACTTAATTGATTAATGTCGCTGAACACATGGAGGTGCTCCCCTTCAAAGCAGGAGCCTGGCGGCAGCTGACTCCGTTGCCTCCCAGAGTTCTGCCTCTGCTTGTAATAATGATGTTTAGATTTAAAAGGCAATCAAAAGTCAAACATCACAATTCCATAAAGCATGTGTATACATATACTGTATATAAAAAAAGAATGCAACAAATGTGTGGCTGAACGTGCATACCACAAAATAGTCAATAATAAACGCTAAGAAATCTATTTCCAGGTACTGGAGATATCTGCAACCAAGCAAGATGCCCTTCTACCAGAAAATAATGAATACTAAGCCCACTCCACTGTCCACTCCTGCCCTGCGTATTAAACACCCTACCACCCTGGAAGTCATGTACAGTGGCCCCTTCATTCAGCCCAATGCCACCTTCTACAGTTTAGTGTTCTCCATCCCGCCCCATCTCCCACCATCTGTGCAGTAAAGGAGTAATTAGCAGATATTACTGCTCCAGGTCCTACATGCTGAGCGGAAGATAGAACACCGCCTACCACCCACGGTACATCAAAGCTGCCGCTGATATCACCCCCCACCACTACTGCTGAAGGATGGGTAGGGGCCCCGGTGCATTGCTTTGCTTTGCCCAGGGGCATACATTGCTGTTAAGACAGCCCTCTCACTAGTGTGAGGAGCACTGTGTCTTTTCCAGAGGGGAGTCTGCTTTTTCCAAATAGTAAGTAGTCAGGCTGAATTCAAGCAAAGAGATCAGATGGAGTCAATATCCATTCTGGAGGACAAGAGGGAGTCCATGTCCAATTTGCAGTTCCAGAGAAAATCCAGGTCTAGTCTGTAAGAACATAGATACAGTGCATCTGGAAAGGATTCACAGCGCTTCACTTTTTCCACATTTTGTTATAGTAAAGCCTTATTTCAAAATGGAATAGATTCATTTTTTCCCTCAAAATTCTACCCACAATACCCCTACACACAATACCCCATAATGACAATGTGAAAAAAGTTTAAAATTTATTAAAAATAAAAAATGAAGAAATCAAATCTACATAAGTATTCACAGCCTTTGCTCAATACTTTGTTGATGCAGCTTTGACAGCAATTACAGTCTCAAGTCTTTTTAAATATGATGCTACAAGCTTGGCAAACCAATCTTTGGGTAGTATCACCAATTCCTCTTTGCAGCACCTCTCAAGCTCCATCAGGTTGGATGGGAAGCGTCGGTACACAGCCATTTTCAGATCTCTCCAGAGATGTTGAATCGGATTCAAGTCTGAGCTCTGGCTGGGCCACTCAAGGACACTTACGGAGTTGTTCTGAAGCCACTCCTTTAAAATTTTGGCTGTGTGCTTAGGGTCATTGTCCTGCTGGAAGATGAACCGTCGCCCCAGTCTGAGCTCAAGAGCGCTCTGTAGTAGGTTTTCATCCAGGATGTCTCTGTACATTGCTGCATTCATTTTTCCCTCTATCCTGACTAGTCTCCAAGTTCCTGCCACTGAAAAACATCCCCACAGCATGATGCTGCCACCACCATGCTTCACTGTAGGGATGGTATTGGCCTGGTTTCCTCCAAACATGACGGCTGGCATTAACACAAAAGAGATCAATCTTTGTCTCATCACACCAGAGAATTTTGTTTCTCATGGTCTGCGAGTCCTTCAGGTGCATTTTGGCAAACTCCAGACTGGCTTCCATGTGCTTTTTACTAAGGAGTGGCTTCCGTCTGGCCACTCTACCATACAGGCCTGATTGATGGATTGCTGCAGAGATGGTTGTCCTTCTGGAAGGTTCTTCTCTCTCCACAGAGGAATGCTGTAGCTCTGACAGAGTGACCATTGCCTTCTTGGTCACCTCCCTAAGGCCCCTCTCCCCCGATTGCTCTGGCCAGCTCTAGGAAGAGTCCTGGTAGTTCCGAATTTCTTCCATTTATGGATGATGGAGGTCACTGTGCTCATTGGAACCTTCAAAGCAGCAGATATTTTTCTGTACCCTTCCCCAGATTTGTCCCTCAAGAGAATCCTGTCTTGTAGGTCTACAGACAATTCCTTTGACTTCATGCTTGGTTTGTGCTCAGACATGCACTGTTTGTGCTCAGACATGCACTGTGTGACCTTATATAGACAGGTGTTTGCCTTTCCAAATCTTGTCCAATCAACTGAATTTACCACAGGTGGACTCCAATTAAGCTGTAGGAACATCTCAAGGATGATCAGTGGAAACAGGATGCACCTGAGCTCAATTTGGAGCTTCATGGCAAAGGCTGTGAATACTTATGTACATGTGATTTCTTAGATTTTTATTTTTAATAAATTAACAAAAATCAGGAAAAAACTTTTTTCACTTTGTCCTTACGGGGTATTGCATGTAGAATTTTGAGGGATAAAATTAATTTATCCCATTTTGGAATAAGGCTGTAACATAACAAAATGTGGAAAAAGAGAAGCACTGTGAATACTTTTCGGATGCACTGTAGATCCAGTCCAGATGTTCAGAAGCAGTCCAGGCTCAGCTGGAGTCTGGAATTGTTTCAACACTTTGCAGAGTGCACTGAATTGATTATAAATGCCAGTGATCATATAGGTGTAGCCATTAAATAATGAGACTGTTCTTGTAAAAAATAAACCATACTTCGTGATTTAAAATGAAAACAGTTTTTCAAGTCTCTCACCTCTCGCACAGATTATTTGCTGTCACACAGCGTTCGAAGAAGTTGTGTTTTTTCCGTGCATTGTAAAAATGATTAGTCCAAATGTATTTAACTTAAAAGTTTTTGTCAAATTGAACAAAATACCTACAAAATCTTTCCTTATGCTAACTGAGGCTTACGGGCAGATTGTATGTCATGTGCACGTATGTTTGAGTGGCACAAAAGATTTAGTGACAGTCATGAGGATGTCAAAGATGATAAATGTCCCAGAAGGCCTTGCACATGTAACACAAACAAAAATGTAAAAAAAATTGAGGAAAATGTTTGAATTGACTATTGACTCATCCGAATGATAGCAGAAATGGTAAAGATTGACAAAGAAATGGGGAAAGTTTTGCATCAAGATCTTAAACATGACAAAGTTTGTGCTAAGATGGTACCATTGCTTCTCACTGCCGAGCAGAAAGAAAATCAAAAGCAAATTTGTACAGACATTTTGGAACAATTTCTAGCGGACTTGCATTTTCTTTAGATCAAGTTATTACCTGTGAAGAAACATAGATCTTTCAGTACGATACTGAGACAAAACGCTAGTCCATGCACTGAAAAACACCATCATAACCAACAATGAAGAAAGTATGTCAAGCAAATCCAAATTAAAAGCCACTTTAATTGATTTCTTTGATATCAAGGGTATCAGTTTGGAAGACTGGGTACCAGAAGGTGCAACAGTGAATCAACATTACTACAAAAAAGCTCAAGAAACTTTGCAGGAAAGAATCAGGGGAGGTCAGAGTTGTGGAAAAATAGTCTTATCCTCCATCAGGACAACACACCAGTCCGACTCCACACAGCTCTCTCTGTAAAGCAGTATTTGGCTGAAACAAATTGCAGTACTAGAAATCCCTCCAAACTTGCCAGACCTAGCACCGTGTGACTTTTTTTATTACCCTAAAAACAAAATCTGCACTCAAGGGAGCCCGTTCTGCATCAGTTACTGAGGTGAAGAAGAAAATGATGGAACTGTTAAAATAGCTGACACATTATAAACTACAGTACGCCTTTGACCAAGGGAAAATTAGAATGCAGTGGATTGTGGGTGCAGACGAGGAGTATATAAAAGGGGAGTAGAGTTATAATGTACTTAATATAAATAAATGTAAATTATAGAATCAGTCTCATTATTTAATGGCCACAGTACTGTCCTCAGTGTTGTTACTGATTTAAATTTACTGTAAGAGATAAAAAAATGTACCATTACTGAAAGCTATATTATTGTGTTATTGCTCAGTTAGTCATCCTCACAAAAATTGCATTCCTGCAGCTCCAAAGACAGAACATGACTTGGGTGTAGGCGCTGCATTTGTGAATAGGTGTGATTATTTTCCACTTGTTTCATCTACAGGTACGCTGAGGAGCTAGGTGCTGCAGGGGCTGCATGTAGCTATATGTTACCAATAACATGCACAAAATGAACAGAGGAAAACTGTTTTAAAATATGATAAATAAATAGTAGACATTAAATAAGGACATACTGTAGGGGTCTATTAACTAAGCATTGGATGGAAATAAATTCGATAAAGATAAAGTACCAGCCAATCACCTCCGTCCTATCATTTTTCAAACCCAGCCTGTGATATGGCAGTTTGGAAGCTGATTGGCTGGTACTTTATCTCCGTCCACTTTATCACCATCCAAGGCTTAGTAAATAGACCCCTAAATAAGCTAAATTGTTATTTCCTCCCTTTCCTGTAATTTAGCGTCTGTTGATTTAATTCTTGTTTCTTCTACTTTCTACCAACTGTATATTTATAATTGCTCTTTAGTACATCTATTATTAGTAATTTACCATAACCTGTAACAACCTATTTGTGGATCACCGTCCATGCATGGAATCATGCATATTTGTTTCTCTTGTAACAGTGTTTCATTTACCAAGGGGCATATTTATTGAAGAATATTTGCAGTATATCCCACATGTCTTTTTTCAACCCAAATTGTCTTTTTTCAACCTCAAAAACGATGTTACTATTAAGGATATAAAGGGTTATGGTGGGTAGATCACACACTATAGTAAAAAAAAAAAAAGAGGAATAAACAACGACTGACATTCACAACAGATAAAATTAATCGTAAAAATAATAGTGTAGGAGACCACAAATAGGTTGAACTCGATGGATAAATTGTCTTTTTTCAACCTCAAAAACTATGTTACTATGGGGCAGATGTATTAAGCTCGGGGAAGTGATAAAGTGGAAGGTGATAACGCACCAGCCAATCAGCTCCTAACTGCCATGTCACAGGCTGGGTTTGAAAAATGACAGTTAGGAGCTGACTGGCTGGTGCGTTATCACTTCCACTTTATCACTTCACTGAGCTTAATACATCTGCCCCTGAGTTACTAAAAATACATTAAGGATCCACTGAATTTAACAAGGAAGGACTGCAGCAGATATCTCCTATATCTTCTGCAGTGACCCTATTTCTGAACGCAAAAGTAGCCCTCATTGGATTCGCATTCTGGAGTTTGGGCACTGCCAATAATGCCATCTTCAGATGGTGTTATTCTATGTTAGCCTATGGATTACTTCAGTGCATCATATTTTATCACTCTGCTTTCAGCTCTTCTCCAGGACGTGCTCTTATCGGAACTCATGCAAGAGAAACATCTTAAATTCATTTGAAAATTGTAATATTCTTGTGAATTTAGTCTAAAATGTCTTTTCATATCCGCATTGAAAATGCATATACTGATAAATAGTGCCCCAAATCTCATAATGTTGATGTTCATAAGTAGTAGCATCTACCATAATTACCAATATTTATAGATAAAACATACAAGGGACAAGATGAGATAAACTGAAGCTTTAGGGTTTCTATTTATTAACATTATTTTTACTAAAATAATGTGAAAAAATTGTGTTTTCACACCCTTTTCACATTTTTTTTAGTATCAGCTGAATGTATTAAAGGGCATTTGGAGCAGTTTTCATGAAAAACTGCTCCAAACCCTTTAATTCACTTTTTTTTAGTAAGCCACATCGCATTCCCCATACTTATAATGGGAAATGCGATGTGGCCAAATTTACTAAAAAAAAAAAGTGTAAAAATACCGCAGTGTGCCCTGTGATAATCCTGAGCCTGAGCTGGCATTTGCCCAGCTCTCTATGCCCCTGCAAGCAGTAGCGGATCTTGCCACAGGCAAGCAGGACTTTTATAGAACTCACACTAATTTTACTTAGAAAGAGGCAATCAGGCGCACTTATTACCAACTTTAAATAACCTGGATAAGGAAGATCTACAATGCTGCTCCCAATGAATAATCTTCAATTATTCACACCGAACAAGAAATTACAATAATGTATACATACATGCTAAATATTCATAATTATCTAATTTATTTAGACAATAAAAAATAGAATGGCAATGCACAATTTAATAATAATAAGATATATCAATTAAAAAATTTAAAACCATATCAAATGGACATCTCTCGTGGAAATAAACAACTCAGTTGCTGGTGTTAAAGGGTCCAGATTAGGCTATTTAGCCAATAATTACTGAGCAAGTCCAGAATCCTAGTGTATCATTAATGTCACCAGCAAATAGCTTTTAACTGTTAAAAGATGTACTGTAGCAATCCAATGCCACTTAAATTTAAGCTCACCGCTGTTGGAAGTGTTTCCAAACTCCCATCTATTGCTGTTCAGCGGTGTCCCCGTCTCCCCTGCAGGTTTACCAGTGTGCGCTGATGAACCGTGGCCGCACAGCCGGACGTCTCCGGCAGTGATGTGGAGCCTGATTTGCAGACTGGGGGAGAGAGCAGGCAGCACGGAGCAAAGTGGTGACGGATAGATATAAGTTGATTTCCACAGAGAAATTGTAGGTTCCTTGACTCATTTCTCTGCTATAGGTAGAGTAGCGGTTTCATCAGAAGGTAAGCAGTACTTTTGCCTGGGGCGCCGCCTTCCGGAGGGCGCCGTCGCCGTCCGGAGGGCGCCGTACCATGGCAAGATCCGCTGCAGCTGTGCCCCCCGCTGCCCGCTCTGTCCTGTTGCCGCTGCGAAGGGAACTAGATGCATAGCATCTAGTTTCCCTTCGTGAAGAGGACCTTTGCTGTGCAGTGCGCGATGACGTCATCGCGCACCGCACATCATTTCAGCGGCGCTACTACTGTACAACGGGCGTAACTGACCACACACCCTGTATGAAGCCACGCCCCTATTGGCCACCCGGGGTGCTAGAAGCCCAAGAACCGGCCCTGCCTGCCAGAGAAAGCTGAGTGGGACCCGGCTCCAGTAATCAGCTCTGTGTGTCCGATGGACACACAACCTGATCAAAGTGTAAAAAGAAAATAAAAGAATAAAAAAAAAAAAAAAACATACTTATCAGTCCAGGGAGTCGGTATCCAGTGCTCCACTGAGCGCTGCCGGGCGCCGGGTCCCCCATGTGCTAGAATGTGACCCCGGTGCAGTAAAGTGACACTGCATAGTTGCAGCACACTTTACAGCACCGGGGGTCACCACAGCAGACAGGATCCAGCGCCCGGTAGCCCAGCAGAAGCAGCATGGACCGGCTCCCTGGACAGGTGAGTATATTTTCCTGCTGGGGGGGTCCGCGGTGCATGGCGGTAGTAGTGACAGGTGGGTGGACCAGGCAGCGGCAGTAGCGGCGATGTCAGTAGGGGCAGCACATGCGCAGCAGGACATCGGGGGTATTTATTCTGAAAATACCCTGATGATGCTGCGGAGTGACATCGCAGGGACAGAGCTTGACCGCAAGCTCTGTCCCTGCATGCGATAATTGATACATACCTGCGATGTAATCAATTATCGCAGTGCAAATTTGGGCGATTTTATCACCTGTCATCCACATCCTGGATGCAGATGGTGATAACTAGGCCCCTTAATCTGGAATTACAGACCATCAGACATCCACTATTCTTAAAATATACACAAATAATCTAGGATTAAAGAGTTCAAAGGCACACTTTACTCCCACAGCAATGATTAATTTCAGAAGCTTTGAGGAGATTGCAGACAGCACGTGTCTGTACACTGGAAGTGATGTTTTTATGAGGCTACATTGAAAAGCTACATTCAAACCCTTAACATATTATGATATAGTTATTATTTAAAAAAATATATACATATTTGAGAATGTAGCTGTACCACTAAGCCACAACTGAAATGTAAATGATATGGTACAGTATTTACATTCAGTACAGCCATATCTGACACTAATTAAATGTATTGTGGGGGGAAAAAAGTGTTTTACATTCCACTGTAGAAAAGGTGCTTTTATGAACAGATAACGGAAAATAGGTCATTTGCCTTCACTGTTTGCATTGTGCATAAACATAGAACCAGAGCAATTTCAGAAAGGTGAAAAAAGAGAATATGTCCCAGGCCAGCAAGATAGGGGTGGGGGCCGCCATTGCAGAGTTTAGGTGATTTGAAGCCATTAGTAAAAAAAAAAAAAAAAAAAACAGCCTCTGATGTCCAACAAAAACAAAAGAAAACATCTTAAAAAAAGTAATGACTGACCAAAGTACTATTGGTCATCTGAGATGAAATACAAAAACTTTTTTATCATAACATTATAATTATAGAGCTAGAAATAAAATTGACAGAGATCCTTAATATAGGTTAGACCAAGATTTAGTGGCAAATTCAGTAAGGATTGCAAAAATTACAAATTAGCAAAAATTGCAAGCAAAAGCAAAATTGCGAAAGCACGCCCAAACGGAAAAACTGCAACACTAATTTAATTTACCAAAAAGAAGGTGGCCTTGTGAAATGTGCAAATATTGCAAAAACCATCCTAATAATCGCAATTTTTGCATACATATTACAAATGTACGCAATTTTTGCGTACATGTTTCTGATGTTGCATTTTTTGCTAACAGTGTTTTACCCTTAAAAATTGCACAACCTACTTTCCTGCACCCAAATTAAAGAAACTACTCAACAATTGTAAATCAATTCAATCATCACTTAATTGGTCAAATGATCTGGTGGTAATTTAGCAATTATTATCTTAAAGACACCATAGTGTTTTTCTTCAAACATTAACTAATGCTCATAACTGTGTTCAAATATATTCAACTAGTGTGTGAATTCTAGCCTCTAAACCCTACACAACAGCAATTATTGGTATATGTTTTAACAAACACACTTTTTTTGGAGTCAAAATATTTTAATTCGGAAACAAAAGTAACGTTTTTATCAACAACAAAAAATAGTGTGTTTTTGATTGTGAAGTGGTCAAACATTACATATTATTGTTTATTTGCTTTTATTTACATGCCTTACTTTAAGGAATTATGTGTAAATATGTGTTTCAATAAGTATACAAATGGAGCAGAATTTGCAAAACTTGAAAATAAAAAGATGGTTTTGCTGTTCTTCAACATATGTTTATGTGTGTAGCGCACAAATAAAATAATTAAAAAAAAGTATGTGGGTATGTTTTGTTTAACCAAAAAATGTTGGTTGTTTAAAAAAAAAAACATTTTAGGAAGCTAATACCCCTTTTCCACTAGCTGTTTTTACCCGTGTTTTTGCACGGGGGCGCGCATCGACACGGATTTTTAGTAGGTGGAAACGGGTCAACACGGGTTGAGTGACCCGGGAATCCAACCCGGCTATTTACCTGGGTAGAACACGGTAATGACACGGATAGCGGTGCAGTGGAGACGGTCATTACACGTGTTTTCAGACCCGAGTAACGCTCTGAGACGCTGATTGTCTGCTTCTGGGGCACTGGAAGATGATGTCATCCCTGGGAGACACGCTGGGCACATGCAGGCACCGCAGCAGCAAACAACACTACGCTGGGCACATGCAGGCATTGAGGCAGCAAACAAAACACTCTGAAGTCGCGCTGGGTACATACAGATATTTTTATTGCAGCAGCTTCCAAACAAACAGACAATATACAGCAGCAGAAGCTCCAGCACAGCAACATGGCTAGCCATACCTGGTCAGACACAGAGATCAAAGAGCTGCTTAATATTCGGGGAGAGGAAGAAATAAGAAGGCAGGTGACTGGAACAGTTAAGGATGCTATCGTCTACAAGAACATAGCCCTTATGCTGGCAGAAAGGGGCATCCAAAAAACCCAGCAACAAGTCGTTAACAAATTGAAGGCACTACGCAGACAATTCACCAAAGTACACGACCATAACCGCAAGAAAAGTGGTGCTGGGCGTATGGAATGGCCATATTATGACCTATGCTATAGTGTCTTCGGCAAAACTGCGATAACAAATCCCATAGCACTATCGTCATCCAGCTCTGCCAGTCGCCAGATGTCAGTCTACGAGGACCGTGACGAAACACAGCACAGCCTTCCCAGCTCACAATGCAGCCCATCATCCCCGCTGCTTATATCGGACAGCAGTTTCGAAGACTCGACCGTCAATGATGATTCCATCAGTGCCACTATTGAGGACGTACCACAGTCTCAGGCGGAGACGTCGCAACCCCCCAAGACCACGACTTTGCGCTCAAATAGTAAGTATTACCATTACAAATACAGTTGCAGCAGTCCCTATATGTAAAGGCATGGTAATGTTGCAGAGTATAGCTAGTGTGCAGGTGGGAGAAGGCCACAAACACGTATATGTTACCACTGCTATTTTTTTATAGAATCATGGTAATGTTGCAGAGTATAGCTAGTGTGCAGGTGGGAGAAGGCCACAAACACGTATATGCTACCACTGCTATTTTTATATTGTTGCATACATTCTGTTTCATCTCCTTCACAGTCTACAACGTTACAGCGGAAAAAGAAACTGAACAAAACAGAACAAACGGTCAAAGCAATGAAGTCCATTATCGTGGATCACCTGCGTGAGGCAGATAGTGAGCTCAATGCCCAGGAAGATGCACGGCTTGAGAGAATTCTTGCGTCAGAAAAAGAAATGCATCAAACTTTTATGAGTCAGTTAATGACCATGCATGATAGGCAGATGACATTTTTTGAACGCACGTTTGCACGTACCATAGGGAATACCACACAAACACAACAGCAAGACACAGCCTACCCACAGCACCCATATGGTCCATACAACTATAAACCTCCCTCAAATCCCCCAACACAAATCCCGCAATCCTCAGAATTTCGGGTATATAGACAACTGCCTTAGAGCAGCGGGTTATAAAACAATGTTTGTGTTTTAAGGTTCTGTTTGCACTGTATCCTCAACCCTGATACATACAAATGCAAACATTATTTTGATTTTACAGAGTGCCCTGTTAGCACTTTAACCTTTTATATTGTTACCTCAGAAAATGGGCAGTGGGATCCAGATATTGGGGCTACCTTTTTATATTGTTACCTCAGGAAATGTGCGGCAGTGTGATCCAAATATTGGGGGTAACCCGATACCTGCCAAACCAAACATTAGGGGTTTTTTTTTTTACAGAGTGCCCTGTTTGCACTTTACTCTTTTACCTCAGGGCAGGTGTCTTCACCATGTGGCCCTCTAGCTGTTGTGGAAACACATAGCAACACATGCTGGTACATGTTGTTCCACAACAGCTGGAGGGACACATGTTGAAGACCCCTTGCGTTATGTGGAATTTTACAGTGACATGTTTGCACTTAAATATTTTATATTGTTACCTCAGAAAATGTGCGGCAGTGTGATCCAAATATTGGGGGTAACCCGATACCTGCCAAACCAAACATTAGGGTTTTTTTTTTACAGAGTGCCCTGTTTGCACTTTACTCTTTTACCTCAGGGCAGGTGTCTTCACCATGTGGCCCTCTAGCTGTTGTGGAAACACATAGCAACACATGCTGGTACATGTTGTTCCACAACAGCTGGAGGGACACATGTTGAAGACCCCTTGCGTTATGTGGAATTTTACAGTGACATGTTTGCACTTAAATATTTTATATTGTTACCTCAGAAAATGTGCGGCAGTGTGATCCAAATATTGGGGGTAACCCGATACCTGCCAAACCAAACATTAGGGTTTTTTTTTTACAGAGTGCCCTGTTTGCACTTTACTCTTTTACCTCAGGGCAGGTGTCTTCACCATGTGGCCCTCTAGCTGTTGTGGAAACACATAGCAACACATGCTGGTACATGTTGTTCCACAACAGCTGGAGGGACACATGTTGAAGACCCCTTGCGTTATGTGGAATTTTACAGTGACATGTTTGCACTTAAATATTTTATATTGTTACCTCAGAAAATGTGTGCCAACTGTTTAAAAGAAAAAATATAATAACTTTTGAACCAAATTTTTATAACTGAAAATCGAAATAAACAAAAATTGTTTGCACACAAAAACTTGTCTGTCTTCTCTACTGCAACATTGTTTGAAGATTAGCTGCAATGGTGGCCCTTATGCACTCGCTGGCAGCGTCATGCCCCCCCACCAAGCCTGGTGCATCATGTACAGCGACCCCCGCCCCATGATCTTGTATATTCCACTCGGGGAGAAAGTTTTCCTTTTGAATCTCACATATGTTATGGAGAATGCAGCAGGCCGCTACTATATCTGGCATTATTTTCAAGTCCACATCATTCCTCTTCATGAGGCAGCGCCAGCGTCCTTTTAAACGCCCAAACGCATTCTCCACTGCCATACGGGCCGAACTTAGGGCATGGGTATATGATGTCTGTTCGAGGGATAAGTGAACATGCTGGGTGTAGCCCTTCATTAGCCAGCGCTGTAATGGGTATGCTGCATCACCAATGAGATGGACCGGGATGTCCACACCATGGCCCTCATTCCGAGTTGATCGGTCGGTATTTTTCATCGCATCGCAATGAAAATCCGCTTAGTACGCATGCGCAATATTCGCACTGCGACTGCGCCAAGTAATTTAACAATGAAGATAGTATTTTTACTCACGGCTTTTTCATCGCTCCGGCGATCGTAATGTGATTGACAGGAAATGGGTGTTACTGGGCGGAAACACGGCGTTTTAGGGGCGTGTGGATGAAAACGCTACCGTTTCCGGAAAAAACGCAGGAGTGGCTGGAGAAACGGAGGAGTGTCTGGGCGAACGCTGGGTGTGTTTGTGACGTCAAACCAGGAACGACAAGCACTGAACTGATCGCAGATGCCGAGTAAGTCTGAAGCTACTCTGAAACTGCTAAGTAGTTTGTAATCGCAATATTGCGAATACATCGGTCGCAATTTTAAGAAGCTAAGATACACTCCCAGTAGGCGTAGGCTTAGCGTGTGTAACTCTGCTAAATTCGCCTTGCGACCGATCAACTCGGAATGAGGGCCCATGTACGATCACCGATTTCTGTTAATAAAACATTAATATTATTACAGGGGTAAAACTTGACTATTGGTTTATGGGCAAACATTTCAGTTTAAGTAGTAAATAATCTTACCTCTCGAGGGAAAAGCCATCCACCAAGCTTGTCCTCAGCAATACTGTAAAGATCGGAGTTGGCGAGAACCCTTGCATCATGTGACCGTCCGGGCCACCCTATGAAGACATCTGTGAAACTAAAAATAAAGGTTTATGCATTATCATAAAACAGGCCAAGCCTATTTCAAACACATTAGTGAAACAGTGCTTACCAGTATTTGTGGTCCACTACCGCTTGCAGAACAATGGAATGCCAACCCTTACGATTATAATAGTCTGCTGGGTTGTCACGGGGGGCGATGATGGGGATGTGGGTCCCATCTATGGCACCAACACACTGTGGGTAGCCACACTTCTTAAACCCTTTTATAGTCTCATCTAGCCGCTGTCCTTGTGGCAAGGAAATAAAGCGATGGTACATGGTATCCAGCAATGCCCGCGTGACCTGGTAGACAATCTTGCAGACCGTGCCAATCCCTACTCCAAATAAACTGGAAACTGTGCGATACTCTCCAGGGGTAGCATACCACCAGAGAGCAATCGCTAATCTCCTGGCTGGCTCAATGGGCTTACGGAACCTGGTGGTCTGCATGGTTATTGCGGGGGACAGTAGTTCCAAAACATACTCGAATGTAGCGCGAGACATCCTGAAGTTTGCCATCCACTGCTCCTCCTGATATGCTAGAATAGTCTGCATGAATGCTTCCCCATGTCTGCGATCTCTCATCCACATTCTTCGGCTTGGTGTAGAGTTCATTGTTATGAGAGAAATAACAACAGTGGATGATATACGCGCTCTCCTCCTTTTCAAATATTTGCGTCGATAGGTAGCCCTCTCTGCAAAGAATTGAGCTCTCCTTCTCCAGCTCTGCAGTAGGTAGCACAAGGTGAAAAGCTGCATCAAGCTGTCTGTAGCAGAAAGCAGCAGTAAACTGCAAACAGTCTGCGACTCCATGCTAGACACAGCTACTGCACCGGCGTCCATTGCTGCAATGCTGTGAGCAGGCCCCACCCCTCTGTTTTGGTCCTTTTGATGACATCATCTTGATGAGACAGTAAAAAGTCCATTTGTAATGACAGCAATAGGCTTTTACAGAGCTTACCCGGGTTAGGTGGAAACAGATCAGACACGGGAATAACCCGTGTCGAAGTGTAGTGGAAACGGGGGAGCCGACACGGGTTGTAGCCGTGTTAAACACCCCGGATCGGACACGGTACGTAGGTGGAAAAGGGGTGTAAATGTCATTCAGCAGATACTACTAAGCAAAATGCTTGTAAAGGTTATTTTACATTTGCTTCTATCAAATAGTGTGGTTGTCAAATCTTGATTGTTAGTAAGTGTAAACACAAATCGGTTAGTAACATATATTTTCACAATCAACATGTGTTACAGAGTTAAACAATACCTTACATGTTTCTAAGTTCCAATAAAGCTGAATGAAGTGATTTGTGGTCTGAGGTGTGAGTTTCTTCAGCTGGGTGTAATGAAGCAATGATTGCAGTATACATGCAGTCTACAACTGAGGTCAGCTTGTGCAATTTTTAAGGTAGACCTGTAGTCACTCAGAAACTGCACATCAGAAACTGCGATCTGTTGTAAAAATTGCAAATGCACCACCCACCGACCATCAGCATGCGCCCACAACATGCCCCTGATCGTAGTTTTTGCGAGTCCAGCCCTTTAGTACGCCCCCTACATGCCTACTTTTCGTAGTGCATACACAGTTTTTGCTAAGTCTCAGAAATTGGGTTTTTTTTCTCAGTTTTTGCTATTTAAGTTGCAGAATTTGCATATTTATGCTTTTTTTGCTAATTTTGCTGATTTGCGATCCTTGCTGAATCAGGCCCTTAATCATGATAATTTGAGTCTATATATCAAAGGCTCTCAGCAATAAATAAGAATAAGAATTTAAATGAATTTAAAATGTAACTGTTGCATATTTTATTATTAGTTACCAGTTCTTTATATAGCACACACATATTCCGCAGCACTTTACAGAGAACATTTGGCCATTCACATCAGTCTCTGCCCCAGTAGAGCTTACAGTCTATATTCCCTACCACATGTGCACACACACATTCAACCTAGGGTTAATTTTGTTGGGAGCCAATTAACCTACTAGTATATTTTTGGATTGTGGGAGGAAACCGGAGTACACGGAGGAAACCCACACAAGTACGAACTCCACACAGTTAGGGTCATGGTGGGAATCGAACCCATGACCTCAATGCTGTGAGGCAGTAATACTAACCATTACACCATCCATACTGCCCAACCATATTTATATGAACTGTCCTGCAGCTGAGGCCTATCACCAGCTATTGCAAGTTATTCCCTTTACGGTTGTGATGCAGTTGCATTGCAAGTTAGCCCAGCAGAAAAATAATATTTTAAAAATTCACTGTTGTTAAAAAAAAAAAAAATTTTTTGAAGCCTGTCAAACCTGAAACTGGAAGTCTGGGCTTCCAGTCCCAGTGTGGATGCTGGAGCCGATATGCCGTCTCATGCATGCACTCTTAGGCGCCCTACACATTAGGCGATGTGCCGCCGAGGTGCCCGACGGCCGATACGGCCGACGGGCGACCCGACGGCGGGGGGGCAGTAACGGGGGGAGTGAAGTTTCTTCACTCCCCCCGTCACCCGGCTCCATAGACGTGCAGGCAAATATGGACGATCTCGTCCATATTGGCCTGCATGCACAGCCGACATGTCACCAGCGATGAACGAGCGCGGGGCCGCGCATCGTTCATCACTGGTGACTCCACACTGCACGATATGAATGTTATCTCGTTCATTAATGAACGAGATCGTTCATATCGTGCAGTGATATCGGCATGTGTGTAGGGCCTATTAGACTCCTAACTGGCCTTACTCATGCTGGTTGGTGTCGCCAAGGACCTGAGGGATTTTTTCTTGATAAATTGCAGTAAAAAATATTTTATTTCAATGCGATTGGTAGCAGTAGAAAATCTTATTTTCACAGTTATATTATAAGGCCTCTATGATTTAGTCATAAACCTAGCTCAATATCTAAAACTATTCTTAAATTTAGCAAAAGTCTTTGTTTTGAGAAATCTTTAAACAGCATATGCCAAAGGGAGAGGTACCATTAAAACCCAGGCCTAGGAAACAAAAAATGAAGCAACATGAAAGTCTCAGACTAACAAGTTGTGCTAGTAGTATATGATTTAATTATTAAAACTAGAGCTGTAGTCTCTTTATCCCAGGAGCTACAAATGATAACAAAAATAAGCTAGATTCAAAGTAAATTATATAACTCAAGTAAAGTATGACTTGATTTATTATATTTATTAAGAGATTCTTATATAGTGCAATATATTTCATTGCGCTTTACAATTGGGAATAACAGCAATAGAACAAATCTGGGTAACAGCAGACAGACATAGAGGTAGGAAGGCCCTGCTTGCAAGCCTACAATCTCTAGGGAAATAAGCATTGATACACAAGGATAGTCGCTATTGCACAATGGTCCGGACAGATTGCAAAAATTCTTAATTGGCTTTATGATACAGTATGGTCACACAGCAATGTTGACCAAAGGTCAGAAGGCTGTGAAAGTGAAGAAAGAGAAAATGTGTGAGGTTATGTCTGGACTGTACAGAGGGGATGTACTTAAATAGGGAAGCTTATGAAGGGCGATTCTGGAATCGGATAAGCTTACGTGAAGAGGTGAGTTTGCAAGGAATGCTTGAATCTTTGGAGACTAGAGAAAAGTCTTATTGGACATGGGAGGGCATTCTATAGAGTGTGTGCAGCCCAAAAGATGTCCTGTAATCGTGAGTTGGAGCGAGTAATGTTTGTGGATGAGAGATGCAGATCTTGTGCAGAACGGAGAGGTTGGTTAGGAGTTAGTTTCAGATAAGAGAAGCGATGAATGTTGGTGTAGTTTTATTAATAGCCTTAGGTGGAAGTAAAAGTATTTTATATTGAATACAGTAGATTACCAGTAACCAATGGAGGGATGGACAGAGCAGATCATCAGATGATAAATGTTTGGGGAGGAAGAGCAGCCTCACAGCTGCATTCAATATGGATTGCAGTGGTGAGAGTCTGCTTTTGGGAAGACCAGTAAGGAGACTATTGCAATAATCAATGCAGGAGATAATGAGAGCATGGATTAGAGTTTTTGCTGTGTCTTGCGAAATATATGGTCATAGTTTGGATATGTTTTGTAGATGTATGTAACATGATTTTGAGACAGCTTGAATGTGGGGAGCAAACGACAGTTCAAAGTCAAGGATGACACCTAGGATGTGAGCTTGTGTGGAAGAGTTGATTGTTGAGTTTTCAATAGTGATAGAGATATCAGGTTGGTAACTACTATTAGCAGATGGAAATATAATTAATTTTGTTTTGGAAATATTAAGTTTGAGGTGGCAAGATGTCATCCAAGATGAAATGGCAGAAACGCATTCAGTGATGCCTACCAATACATATAGTGGCATATATGGGGAGGATAGATAGATTTGAATATCATCTGCATACAGATGTTACTAAAATCCAAAAGAACTGATTAGTTTCTAAAATATGTGATATAGCAGAGGACTAAAGACTCAGCCTAATGGTATTCCAACTGACAGAAGTAGCAAAGAAGTGGATTCAGAGAAATGAACACTGAAAAATTAGATATGTAGGATGAGAACCAAGAAAGAGCTGTGTGAAGACTTAGGGCAGGGGTGGCTAACTAGTCAAAGGCAAAAAAAAACAAAATATCTGTAATAAAGAGCCTATATCATGCAAAATGGGGCGTGGCCTAACTGACACAAGGCCATGCCCCATTTTTGTGCGCCCGCCTTCAGTATGACGATTGTAGCAGCATGACCATGTGTCACAGCCCCATTTTTAGTCACGCTGGGGGCGAAAAACACTGAAACATTCCAAATCCATATAAAAAATATAGAAACAAGCAAGCCTCCCCTTCACTCTGTGCCTCTCAGCCTTCTCCCTCTTCACTGTGTGCCTCTCAACCTGCTCCCCCTTTACTGTGCCTCTCAGTTTGCTCCCCCTTCACTCTGTGCCTCTCAGCCTGCCCCCCTCACTCTGAACCCCTCAGCCTGCCCCTCTTCACTGTGCTTCTCAGGCTGTGCGTCCCATCCCCCTTTACTGTGGCTCTCAGCATCCTTCCCCCCTCTCTTCCCTGGTCACTGGTAGCTGCTCTCACCCCTCAACTGTAAAACTGTGATCTGGCAGGCAGCAAGGCCAGACAATGCCGCTTCTTCTCAGCACTTGAAAGAGGTTAGACAGGGTAGGGAGTGTGGCCATGATGAAATGGCGACGTCACACTCCCGCATCCGCTCCCGGCAGCCCTGCAAGATGGGAGGCAGCGGTAAAGGCAGGTCTGGGTGCAGACCGTCAGTTGCAGCAGGCTGCGGGAGCCGCATCAGGGTGAAGAAAGAGCCGCATGCAGCTCGAGAGACGCGGGTTGGCCACCGCAGACCTAGGGATGGTAGTGTTTGTATGAGAAGACAGTGGTCAATATTGTTATGGTCTTTAGACTTACCAGTGACCAGATCATTCACTACCTTAGTCAGTGCTGTTTCTGTGGAGTGTTGGGAATGAAAATCTGACTGAAGTGGGTACAATAAATTGCGTGAGTTAAGAAAGTGTGTGAGGTGAGAGTAGGCAAGTCTCTCAAGTAGCTTGGAGGAGCATGGGAGCAGATAAATGGGACGGTAGTTTGAGAGAGAATTAGGGTCAGCATTTTGTTTTTTTCAGAATGGAGTGATCACTGCATGCTTGAACAGTGATAGAAAGATACCAGTAGCTCAAGTGATTACAGATTTTAGTTGAAGTTGGGTTGAGTACAGGAGACAGAGCTTTACTAACTTGTGAGGGTACAGGATCAAGAGGAGAGGTAGTAGAGTAGGAGGATGAGAAGAGTGTATATACTTTTGGGTATATTTACTAAATTTGATTTTGTATCCGATTTTAAGTTTGATTTAAATTGAGTACAATTAGATCAAATCGACATTCTATTTCACTCATCAAATACCATATTTAATAAAATTCGATTTTTAAATTGATTTCAAAAATCAAATTCGATGTTCAATTTTGACTAGTGAGTTGATGTTCTGTTTAGGATATATATTTCAAAAACACATAAAATCACCTAGAAACTTGAATGCAAAATTAAATACAATATCGGGGGAAAAAAATCCTCATTTATTCCTATTGGTCCAAATATATCACAAGTAAGAAGCTGCTGTGTTTCCTCTAATTCTGGTTTGCGTCCTTCTCCTATGGTGAAACAACTGCGCATGCACAGAATCCATTCTGTGCTTGCGCAGAACAGTGCCTGCATTGTCACACACAGTACCCCCTAAGCCACGGCTTGTCACCGTTGGAGGCGGGGAATACAAAGATGTACTGCGTCCATCTCTGATTGATTCCCGTAATTCCTGCAGTCGCAGTGAAACACATGTTTGGGTCCCATTTTATTAAATATGTGCACAGACCCTCAAGTGTTTCTTGATTTCTTTTTACATTGATACAAACATATAAAATCAAGGTAATATGGACTGTCACATAAAACCTTTACAGTATTATTAATATCTGGCCTGATTCATTGACAGACACTATGATGAATGCACATTTACATGCTGAGGATGTGCAAAATTATAAAAAAAACAGCATCCCTGAAAAGTACAGAGAAGCCCAGTGGAGCAAGCTGCGTTCACATTCCCAACACACATGCACATCCTTTGATAATCATCAGCTCGATTAAATCAATGGCCACACAGCATGGTATCCTGAACAGAGATGCCACAGGCCTAGATTTGCAGGTGCACCCAGTGACTGCAACACTCCCCCATCAACGCCGACAAGTGGTGCCTGACTGTCAATCATTCTGTGTAAAGGTAAACGCTACAAGTGGCACAGCTATTAGACTTTGGTATATAGGGGGTCATTACGAGTTGATCGCTTGCTGATGATTTTTGCAGCTCAGCGATCAGGTAAAAAAATGGCAAAACTGTGCATGCGTATGCACCATTATGCACAGGTGTATTGTACAGGTACAAACGGGATCGGTGCTCAGCGATGGATTTAGCGAAGATTCCATTCGCACAGCCGATCACAAGGAGATTGACAGGAAGAAGGCGTTTATGGGTGTCAACTGACCGATTTCTGGGAGTGTTTGGAAAAATGCAGGCATGTCCAAGTGTTTGCAGGGTGGGTGTCTAATGTCAATTCCAGGCCCGGACAGGCTGAAGTGATCAACATATATAGTGGCAG
Organism: Pseudophryne corroboree; assembly: GCF_028390025.1. Lineage (NCBI taxonomy): Eukaryota > Metazoa > Chordata > Amphibia > Anura > Myobatrachidae > Pseudophryne > Pseudophryne corroboree. The sequence goes on from NC_086451.1 coordinate 197,409,438, forward strand.
ATGCTCAGTTAGCTTAGTGATATCATTCAGGTGCTTGAAAGGGAGGGGTATTTCTAAGCAAGACAAAAAAGGCATTTTGTTTCCCCCAGCACCCTGAATGATAACAGTATCCAGATTTAAATCCCACACAATATTGGAATTCAGAGATCTCAGTTACATATATTTGTGCAAATGTATGAATAAGCCCCAAAACCGCATCAAGGCCTCTCTGTATATTTATGGTCCCTAGCGCTATATCTAGGTGCAGGGTGTGGCACCCAAAAAAATCAGCATAAGCCAGAAAGCCCAGTGCAGCATACCAGTGAAAAAATTATAGTGTTAATAATACTTTATGGCTTCGGCTTCCTAACACTAATTTATTAACACTATAGTTTTTTAGTGTCCAACCGGACCAGTTGTTTAATAGTGTTGTTTGTTTTCCAGGACATTTTATCCTTTTTGATCTTAATTAATTAAAGACATATTTTTAAATTTCCTATCTCTAGTCTAACTAAAGAGTGCGCCCACACCGTAGTCTTCTTTTCTTCTTTGTTATATAGCTTGTTATACTGACTCTGGGTGCACAACCAATTTGACTCCGATTGCGATACTTCCCCCTATTGTCAATTTAGTTTTTTTGTATCTCTAGACTTTTCAAAGACCAGTGCGGGATTCCCTACATACCCTTGTCGCTATTCTATGCTGATGCACATCAATTTCTAATCCCTTGCACTGTCAACTCAATATACTTAACCTATTGCTTTATACATTGGTAGGAATTTCTTCTTTCCTTCTCTGGTAAAATTTACCAACACATTACTGGTACCCACACTCACAGCTGTGAGGTTTGACTATGACAACATTTTCTTTGAAAGATGAACTACTTTTTAAATGTAGAAACCAGGACAACCAGGATGATATTTTCTCAGATACCTACACTAGCAAAGGTACCATGAAGTATTGGAGATCAGATCTCCTCAAACTTCAGAAAAATTTACAGAAACGAGTCCGATTGAATTGGCATATAACCACACTTGAGAATTATCACAAACATAAGTTATCCCCGAGGGGTTTGAGACCCAAAGTATTCCTGTCATTTCCTTTAGCAACTGATAACCTAAAGGCTGAGTGGGAGTCAACCCTGCTTAAATGTTCACAGGAATTAATCTTGATACTGATCAAACATGATAACCTGGTATTGGACCAAGTAGATAAAACCATTGAGGAGCTGGGAGAAAAGAACCTTGAGAGCTGGGAAAAAGATCTGCCCTTCCAAGCGACATTTGAGAAGTACAAGAAAGATCTTGATACCTACGAATGAACCATAATCGATCGGAAACGTAACAAATTCTATAGGGATAAACAAGATTTCACTCAGGGCAATATATTTCGATGGAAACAGAATTCCTGGAGAGATCGAGATAGAAGACCTAAAGATGAATTTAGTTCATCCGAACCCGAATCATCAATAGTGAGGACTCCGCAGCAGAATCAACTGACCCAAGGAATCCACCCTACAGATGCGACATCAGTGAGGATACCTCCTCTTCTTTTTTAGGGAGAGACCAAAGATCAAAGGCCCAAATAAAAACCAAAGGAAGATGAGAAGAGGTGGACAGAAACACCGGAAAAATCAACCTGGATTTGGACATCCCACCAACCCCACGCTATTCGGCACGCAAGAACAGGAGGAAGTGAGGGAAACTAATCCAATCAATGATTCTACCCTTCTAATTATAAATCTAACCAATAGAATCCTGACAGAAGGACAAATTGAAGTCCTTAGCAAGGGAGTCACTTTCTCACTCACACGTTCTTTCAACAGATTTTTTTGGGAAAGGGACCTGAGGCTATTTGGTAGAAAACTTCTTTTGAAAATTTTTTTTGCAAGAAAACAGCCATCTGATCCTACTGAAGCCTTGGGACTACCTTTTACAGAGGAGGACCTGGAGATCCTAGAAACTCTAGAAGAATCACACTCAGAATCAACCACGGAAATAACAATATCACCTAAGAAGAGACCCATCTGCAAAAACAAATCCTCTTTCTTCCCACCGGACACTAACAGTCCCAAAATTAAGATCTTTTTGGATATGGGGTCCCATGAATTTGATGAGATTCAAACCAAAACTAGGCAGTCTTTCAGTCCCAATAACCTCAAACACACTGAATGACAACCCCTAAGGGAAATTCAATATTGGAATGGCGCGGTCTTCAAACCATCAGATAAAGGCAGCAATAATGTGCTGTGGCCATTTGAAATGTATGTGGAGGAAGCCCATCATCAGCTATTGGATCCCACATGTTATCAGAAACTTCCTTTAAATCCAACAGCCAAATTTCAAAAATAGTATATCCTAAAGAATAATGAAGCGCTATCCATAGGAACCATCTCCAAACAGGAAACACAGTACAGTATCTCACCATCACTAACCAGAGAACACCAACATTTTAATTTTTACCCAAAGTTCATAAGAACATTATGAAGTCACTGGGTAGACCTATTGTTTCTGGCAATGGAGGCATTTTAGAGCAACCCAGCCGATTTCTTGATCTCCATCTTAGGGAATATAAGCTAACCCTTCTGTCCTATTTAAGAGACACATCAGATCTTCTATGCAAAATACATTAAATCAACTTTGAGGATAACTTTTTACTGGCCACCTTAGATGTTGAGGCTCTATATATGAGCATTGAACATAAAAAGGGCCTGGAAGCAGTCCGATACTTTTTGGATCGTAATGGGAGGAATGAATTCAACACATTCTTGTTGGACATCTTGAGTTTCATCCTACATAGGAACTTCTTCACATTTAATGACTGATTATTTCTGCAAATCAGGGGCATGGCTATGGGTGCCCACCTATGCCACCTATGCCAACATGTTTTTGGTATTTTGGGAAGAGATGAGCGTCTTCATTGATATGAATGACATGTATCCCCAACACGTAATGTGTTGGCTACATTACATTGATGACATCTTCATAATCTGGGATGGAGACAAGCAACTCCTGTTGGATTTCATCAAAACCCTGAATGCGAATGACCTTAACATCAGACTAATGCATACCATCAGTAATGAGAAGGTATCATTCCTAGATCTCAATGTGTACAAATTCTCAAGTGGACAAGTGGCAACTGAGTTATTTCGAAAAGAGACCACCATGAACAGCATTTTACATCAAACGAGCTCTCATTTCCCACCAACCATTGAGAATATCCCCAAAGGGGAATACTTAAGACTAAGATGGAACTGCACAGAAGACAAGATCTTCAAACAAAAGAGTCACAAACTCACTGAGCGATTAAGTAAATGGGGGTACAGTAAACACTCTCTGAAACGAGCTCAGCGACATGTCTCCCATTTCAAAAGGGAATCCTTTATGTTCAAGAACCACACGGACAAAACTGAGCCTGACACCAAGATCAGATTTGTCGGCACTTTTTGCCCGAAATGGAGACTATTGAAGAAGGCGATACAAAAACGTCTGCCCATCCCACAACTAGATGTTGATCTTGCCCCTCTGATAGATTCACAGCTTCAAATGAGCTGGCATAGATCTAATAACATTAAGGACCTACTAGTAAAGAGCCACTTCACTCAAACAAAGAAGAAAAGCAACAATCTCCAAGGGACTTTTCCCTGTGGTCATTATAAGGCTTGCCCTCAGATTCTTAGAACTGAGGTGGTCCAAGACAGGACTGGTCAGGAAATCCCCATCAAACACTTATTAAATGAGGGTGAACAGACATCTCCCACCTATTCAAACTTACCTATGACCTCTCCTGTACTGTAAATGACCATCCCTGTGTCCAATGGATAAAGAGATTACAGTTCCCATTGTGTTAGGTTTTGGACAAATGTATAAATAGCCAGCTGCAGGCCAGGTCACTCTCTCAATCTCTGAAGATCATCAACCTTGATGATTGAGGACCGGACCGGGAAGCGCAGGCGAAACCAAAACATATGTACCATTGACTGTAGCCCATTTCTTATTGTATTGTTTTGTTGTTATTGTAACCCCCTGTTAGTAAAGAACCGTTGGTGGGTCAGATCCCAACATAGGGGTAAATTTACTAAGATTCGTAATTTCCGTAAAAAGGTCAAAGTTCAATCACGAATGACATCGACAGTGTAAAACTGCAACTTTTTGAATTGATTACGATGGATTTACTAAGCTGTCGTATTCGGGTTTTTCTTTTCTTCCGATGTCGATGTCATTCGTTTTTTTTTACCTATTTTTACGGCAGTGATTAGCAAAACACTGCCGTTTTTTTTTACAATCAATCTCGGCCGGATCTGTGTGATCCGTGCTGGGGTTCTTATTTTTTTTTTTTAATTAAACAATGTAAAATCCCAAAAAAAAATGCGTGGGGTCCCCCCTCCTAAGCATAACCAGCCTCCGGCTCTTTGAGCCGATCCTGGTTGCAGAAATATGGGGAAAAAAAATGACAGGGGTTCCCCCATATTTAAGCAACCAGCATCGGGCTCTGCGCCTGGTCCTGGTCCCAAAAATACGGGGGACAAAAAGAGTAGGGGTCCCCCGTATTTTTAAAACCAGCACCGGGCTCCACTAGCTGGACAGATAATGCCACAGCCGGGGGTCACTTTTATACAGCGCCCTGCGGCCGTGGCATCAAAAATCCAACTAGTCACCCCTGGCCGGGGTACCCTGGGGGAGTGGGGACCCCTTCAATCAAGGGGTCCCCCCCCCCAGCCACCCAAGGGCCAGGGGTGAAGCCCGAGGCTGTCCCCCCCCATCCAATGGGCTGCGGATGGGAGGGCTGATAGCCTTTGTTGTAAAATAAAAGATATTGTTTTTAGTAGCAGTACTACAAGTCCCAGCAAGCCTCCCCCGCATGCTGGTACTTGGAGAACCACAAGTACCAGCATGCGGCGGAAAAACGGGCCCGCTGGTACCTGTAGTACTACCACTAAAAAAATACCCAAAAAAAGACAAGACACACACACCGTGAAAGTAAAGATTTATTACATACATACACACATACATACATACTTACCTATGGCCCCACGCAGGTCGGTCCTCTTGTCCAGTAGAATCCAAGGGTACCTGTTGAATAAATTATACTCACGAGATCCAGGGGTCCAGGCTCCTCGGCAAATCCAGGGTTAATCCACGTACTTGTTAAAAATAAAAAAACGGTATCCCGACCACGAACTGAAAGGGGACCCATGTTTGCACATGGGTCACCTTCCCACGAATGCCAGAAACCCACTTTGACTTCTGTCTAAGTGGGTTTCTTCAGCCAATCAGGGAGTGCCACGTTGTAGCACTCTCCTGATCAGCTGTGTGCTCTTGTCCTCACTGACAGGCAGCACACGGCAGTGTTACAATGTAGCGCCTATGCGCTACATTGTAACCAATGATGGGAACTTTCTGCCCTGCGGTTGACCTAAAGTGACGTCACCGCTGAGCAGAAAGTTCCCAGCATTGGTTACAATGTAGCGCATAGGCGCTACATTGTAACACTGCCGTGTGCTGCCTGTCATTGAGGACAAGAGCACACAGCTGATCAGGAGAGTGCTACAACGTGGCACTCCCTGATTGGCTGAAGAAACCCACTTAGACAGAAGTCAAAGTGGGTTTCTGGCATTCGTGGGAAGGTGACCCATGTGCAAACATGGGTCCCCTTTCAGTTCGTGGTCGGGATACCGTTTTTTTATTTTTAACAAGTACGTGGATTAACCCTGGATTTGCCGAGGAGCCTGGACCCCTGGATCTCGTGAGTATAATTTATTCAACAGGTACCCTTGGATTCTACTGGACAAGAGGACCGACCTGCGTGGGGCCATAGGTAAGTATGTATGTATGTGTGTGTGTATGTATGTAATAAATCTTTACTTTCACGGTGTGTGTGTCTTGTCTTTTTTTGGGTATTTTTTTAGTGGTAGTACTACAGGTACCAGCGGGCCCGTTTTTCCGCCGCATGCTGGTACTTGTGGTTCTCCAAGTACCAGCATGCGGGGGAGGCTTGCTGGGACTTGTAGTACTGCTACTAAAAACAATATCTTTTATTTTACAACAAAGGCTATCAGCCCTCCCATCCGCAGCCCATTGGATGGGGGGGGACAGCCTCGGGCTTCACCCCTGGCCCTTGGGTGGCTGGGGGGGGGGACCCCTTGATTGAAGGGGTCCCCACTCCCCCAGGGTACCCCGGCCAGGGGTGACTAGTTGGATTTTTGATGCCACGGCCGCAGGGCGCTGTATAAAAGTGACCCCCGGCTGTGGCATTATCTGTCCAGCTAGTGGAGCCCGGTGCTGGTTTTAAAAATACGGGGGACCCCTACTCTTTTTGTCCCCCGTATTTTTGGGACCAGGACCAGGCGCAGAGCCCGATGCTGGTTGCTTAAATATGGGGGAACCCCTGTCATTTTTTTTCCCATATTTCTGCAACCAGGATCGGCTCAAAGAGCCCGAGGCTGGTTATGCTTAGGAGGGGGGACCCCACGCAATTTTTTTAGCAAAAATAAGCACTTTCACACCCCTTCCCACTGATATACATGCACGGATCTCATGGATCCCTGCATGCATCTCAAATCACGGATAAAAAAAGCAGGTCTGTTTTTTTTTAGGACTTTTTTACGAGTTGTAATTTTTCACGGCAGTGTTTTGTGTTTTTTTGCTTTGCACTTCTTAGTAAATGACCGAGATTCATACTTAAACAGCCGCGTTTTGACCGATGGTGTATTCATTCGTAATTTTTTACCTAAACTAGCAAAAAATTACGAATGCCCTCATCACTGCCGTGATTAGTGTTTAGTAAATGACCGAGATTTACCGAGATGACACTTTGATGAAAAAACGGCATCTCGGTCAAAATCGGGAGCTTAGTAAATATACCCCATAGTATTTGAAATACAAATTGGTGTCGTGTCTCTCTTTCCCTGCTAGTATTATATAAGTGTAATCTAGTCACACGTGTAGCTGCAAAGTGCTCACGGCGTGTCTTTGTGTGTGTACGCACTGCGTGTACTTTGTACGACCATCGCGGCGTTTGTACGCAAAGTGCGTACACGGTACGAGGCTTTGTATGCAAACTGGGTAAAAAGTACGTAGGCTAAGGATTGATGACAGCGGCCGCAGCGGCTCCATTTAAAGAGTATTGAATGTCTTTTTAAAGTGTTGCTTTTAGTCCTGTAAGTAAATCAACATTTACAATTGGGAGCTCGATCCGTTTTTTTCACATGCTCAAAGGCTAGCAGGTCATAGCAGCCTTTTATCTATCAGCAAAGGGTGGAAAGATATCTACGTTAAGCCTTTTCCTGGTTGTTGGATGTTCTAAAAACCCTATTTGTGTGCTGATTAGATTGCGTCTGCTCTGTCTGGTCTATAGAGGTGCTGATAGAGCCCGGAGGTAAACAGGAAAAAAGCTATTTAAAAGTCTGTGTAATTTTGGAACCAAGAGTGTACACAAAGCGTACCAATAGTTTGCAGACTCTCCCATACATTGTTGCCATAGGGTAGTAATCATTCTTAAACCTGTGTGAAATCGGATACATTTGTTTGCTGTATAGATAAATTTGAAATAAATGTATTTAAGGTAGTAATTATAAGAAAACACAAAACGCAGTTCTGGCCCAGTCATAAAGGGTTATACGGAAAAAGTGTGGGTGTATTAAGTGAGTAATTATAGTTTGTATTGCTCACATTTATAGAGATTGTGTGATTTGTTTTATTGCGGATGCACGTTTGTACACGTGGTCCGGACAAAATACAGGAGAACGCTCGTAGTGTAAAAGGCACGCTGGTCGCGTGTTTACGCAAGGTTGCGTAGGAATACGGACGCTAAGTACAAAGCACATGATATTTGTTCAATTAAGGTGGGATAGTAGACATTTAATACAATAGCACATAACTATCCGATTTCAAAAGCAGGTTACTCTAAAATTTAGTTTAAAAAAACTGTAAGCACCTCTGGAAAAAAGCTGCTGACCTAAAGGGAGTAAAAATTTTCTGTACAGAAAAACAAGGTGTATTTAAGTGAGTGAAAGTGGAGTGAGAGGATTTGAACCCCGGAAATTCGGGTCCCGTGGGTACACCAAGTGAGTGGAGACTTGGTGGCGTGAGGCGGCTGACTCGCATTAATAAAGGTAAAGGTAATACACAAATTGCGAGGAGATTTGTAGAGGAGCGTAATATAGGATTGTGCAGAAGTATAGAAATTGTGAATTGAAGTTTAAAGGTTTTGTATTACGCTCCGGCTGAGGTTTCGCAGCTTGTGATTCAATTCCAGTGGTCATAGGGCGGATAGGTAACAAGTACCTATACGCTATGCGCTTGGACCGCATGTTTGTGGGTGTGATACATAGCGCAACTTAATACCCCTTTTACGAGCTTTGCGTAAAATCGCGGTATCATTATCGCTGTGTAGAGCATACGCAAGCGTGATTTGTGTAAGTCAAAAAGGGAAGTTTTCACTGGTCTCTCTCAGGAAAATCTTCAGCAGCGAATATTCGCTGGAAGAGGTAAGTTACTCCTAAAAACTTCCAGTGAATAGAAACCAGTTAGGGCCTCACTGGGTATGCGGTGGTCACTATTGGAGTGAGTCATGGTACGTCAGCGGAGGAGGAGCGAGTGAAAGCGCTAGGTGTCTTTCACCATCTATTTGCGGTGTGCATTGGTGATTGCGTTTATTGGCAAAAAGTCCGCGATGGGATCCAATTGCACAAGCAGTGGGCGTTTGGTAGCTAGGGTTCAGGCAGAAGAGTTGGGACCGAGAAGGTCAGAATTGCGTCCGAAAAAGGGTCAGCAAGGTTTATTATGTGTGAAAAATATGGTTCACACACGGAGGCTTTTTGCAATGAGTGGGTACATATGAATGCGGAAAATAGGGCCCCATTCCCAAAAGTTGGTAGCTTTGAAACAGAAGTGTTACAGAACATAAGGATTAAAGTATGTCTGATTAAATCCAGAAAACAAAGGGTCAGACATACAAATTGTTTAAACCTGTGGCAGCAAGAGGGGGAGATGCAAAAGGAACTGGATTGCACAGCAGGTTCCAAATCTAGCGGAAAAGCAATTGCGAGCGCACCACCGCCACCACCATATATTGATGGGGAGAGATTGGCTACAAGCAATGGTGCATCGGTAAAGGATAGGAAAATGATTGATAAATGTGTTAACCCTAACCTTAACCCTTGCCAGTTGTATCCCATTTTAAATTTTCCTCAGGACTGTGAGCAGGAAAACGAGCCCAGCATGATATCGGCACTCTCTCTAGCAGCCACCATACAGGACACCCAGGTAGGCACGGCCCAACCACCAAGAGTTGTAGCAAGGCCCCCTAGGAGGGATAAGTGAGGTCGTGTCCACAGGTAAGTACGGCACCATACACTATGCAGAGACAATAGCTCCCCACGTTATAGAGTCAAGCCAGAATGATGTAGTTGAATTAAATCCTGTCAGGGTGATTGCAGTTCCCAAAGGGAAAACTGACACTCAGGGGGTGACTCCCATCAGGAACATTGCCATGCATTGTCCCTGGTCCCGGGCAGAGTTAAGGTCAATTATGTCAGAATTTCCCGATCCCAGGAAAGATCTAGTCGGATGCCAGAGATTCATTAAAGAGTTAGGTAACGCCCACGAGCCCACAAGTAAAGATTTGCGAACAGTGCTACGGGTGTGTTTACCCTCAAATATTGACATCCCAAAATTCATAACGGATTGTAAGTTAGATGCAGAGGTACCTCTCACTGATGAATACAATCAGCAGAATGTACGGCAAATCCACCTGCAATTAGGAGTGTATTTCCCTACTGTTGTTAAATGGAATAAAATCTTCTCCATAAGACAAAAGGAAGGTGAAATGGCATCTGAATATTTCAATCGAGCACCGCAGGAAATAGCTAGATATACTGGGATCGAGGATATTAAGGATAATGCACATCACAGGGAGGTAGCTGTTTCTGTATTAATGGACGGGTTAAAGGAGGCACTGAGAACAAGGATGCAAACCTCTCTACCTAATTGGAGAGGTATCTCGGTGGCTGCATTGAGAGAGTCCGCTGCCGAGCATGATCGGAACATCAGTAAGCACAGGGAGTCGCAAGGGGATAAGCTGATGATGGTGAGTATACAGGCTCTTACAGGAAAACCCCATCAGCCAAAACCCCAGAACCCTGATGGTAAGTCACGGTCAATAGTATGCTTCTATTGTAATAAGGAAGGACATTTTGCAAGGGACTGTAGGAATAAAGGGACACATAATGTATACAGACCCCCTAGGCCTGAATACGAGCCATACTACGATTCACATAATTGGGATCAGGGACCATATAGAAGACATTATGAGCCACATAGAGGGGAAACAAGGAGGTACCCACCAAGGCTGGCCTCCAAAAAAATCAGTTACCCCCCACACATATTGTAGCTGCCAATGCGCTGTGGGAGGGTCCCACTACACAATAGGGGTTGGGCCACACCTGTAGTCTGCAGCCAGTGAAGTTGATTACTAGCCTTGGTAGTGAACCTGAGGTCATGGTTGATGTAGCTGGTGTACCATTACCTTTCCTTGTAGATACAGGGGCGACCAGATCAGTGTTGAATTTCACATCAGGTGTAAAAACCACGGGTAAAATGATTTTGGCAATGGGAGTAACAGGAACGGTGCAACAATACCCTTTGAGTAGACGTGCAGAGATTACGATAGGGCCCTTGCAAACCAAACATTATTTTCTGTTGGCTGCATCGGCTCCGACTAATCTACTTGGCAGAGACTTATTGTGTAAAATGCGGTGTTTCATATACTGTACTCCTGAGGGTGTCTTCTTTGATATACCTGAGAACCATGCTCAAGAAGTGCAAGATATACTAGACACCCCTCAAAGGCTAATGTTGCATTCTACTGTTATAGACAAGTGTCCATCAAAGGTAGAGAAAATGATCTCGCAAATACCGGGTTCCCAATGGACCAAAGATGGACAGGACACTGGATTGATGGCGAATGTAGCTCCAGTAGCAGTACAAGTAAAAGATGGTAGGATAGCTCCAAAAATCCCTCAGTATCCTCTGAAACCAGAGGTAGAATTAGGAGTGTACCCCGTCATAGAGCGGCTGCTACAGCAGGGCATCCTAGTCAGGACATCCAGCACCGCCAATAGTCCCATCTTCCCTGTGAAAAAGAGTGGGGGGAGGGGTTACAGGCTAGTGCAGGATCTAAGGGGGATAAACAAAATAGTTGAGAGCCAATTCCACGTAGTGCCCAATCCAGCTGTCATTCTCATGCAAATTCCCTCTACAGCAAAATTCTTCACTGTCATTGACCTCTGTTCTGCTTTCTTTTCTGTCCCTCTTCACTCTGACAGCCAATACCTCTTTGCCGTTACGTACAGGGGAGTACAGTACACCTGGACTTGTCTCCCCCAAGGTTTCATTTACAGCCCGAGTATTTTCTCTCAGGCCTTACATGACTGTTTACAATCCTTTCAACCTGAGAGTGGATCAGTGCTAATACAGTATGTCGATGACTTATTGTTGTGTTCTGACTCACTCGAATCGTCCTTGAAAGATACGAAACAGCTTCTGTTTCATCTTTCCCATACAGGACACAAGGTTTCAAAGGATAAGTTACAGTTGTGCCGGACCAGGGTCAAATATTTCGGACACTGCTTGACACAAGGACTTAGACACCTCACCGCTGATAGAATACAGGCGATTCGCGACATGACTCTGCCACAAACTCAGCAACAGATCCGCACTTTCCTTGGAATGTGTGGGTACTGTCGAAACTGGATTCCAGGGTTCTCTATACTGGCTTTACCTTTGCAAGAAATGGTCTCTTCAAACAAACCGGAACGGATCTCTCACACAGATGAGTCCGAACTGGCGTTTGAGAGACTCAAACAGTGTCTATCACAAGCACCTGCATTAGGTATGCCAGATTATGAGAAGCCCTTCGAATTGTACGGTACTAAAAGTGCTGGGTGTGTGGCAGGAGTCTTAACACAGAGACATGGCGATGCCAGCAGACCAGTAGCTTACTACAGTGCACAGTTGGACACTGTAGCGCGGTCTCTGCCCACTTGCTTGTGAAGTGTTGCAGCGATAGCTTTGCTGGTAAGTAAAAGCGAGGACATAGTGTTAGGACATGACTTGACCATCCATACATCTCATGCAGTATCAGCCTTACTAAACTCTGCCCAAACCAGACATGTCTCATCTGCTCGGTTTACAAAGTGGGAATTATCACTGATGGCCCCTGTAATCATCACCATTAAGAGATGCAGCTCACTAAATCCTGCAACTTACTTGCCAAGTGTGCCTGGACATGCACAAAGGGTGGAGTATGAGAATGATGGTGAAGGAGGATTTAGTGCAGATACTGACACGCATGATTGTATGGAATACCTGAACCAAACTTTCACTGTGAGACCTGACATCAGTGACAACCCACTGGAAGGAGTAGACTTTACCTTCTACACTGATGGTAGTTGCCACAGACAGACGGAATCGGGAGACTTGTGCACCGGATATGCAGTTGTAGATGGCGAAGGTATCATAGAAGCTGAACCCCTTGGCCCACCGCACTCAGCACAAGTTGCTGAGCTGGTTGCCCTAACCAGAGCATGTGAATTGGCCAAGGGTAAGTCAGCTAATATATACACAGACTCTAGGTATGCCTTTGGAGTGGTGCATGATTTTGGGGCCCTGTGGCGCCTCAGAAATTTCATGACGGCAGCTGGCACACCTGTAGCGCATGTGTCCCACATCAAAAGGCTTTTGACAGCAATACAGGAACCAGACAGAGTGGCTGTTATCAAGTGCAAAGCACACACTTACAACCAAGACACAATTTCACTTGGTAACAGCTGGGCAGACGAAGCTGCTAAATCAGCAGCAAACACCCTCATACAGGCGAACATCACATCACTGATGACATTTAACACGGTCAACACACAACAGCTAATTGAAATGCAAAATTTGTGTTCCCTACAGGAAAAGGCGGTCTGGAAATCGAAGGGGTATGGTCAGGAGTCCTTAGGACTTTGTACAGGTGAATACGGTAAGCCAGTGGCCCCCAGAGCATATCTTCCAAGTCTAGCTGAGGCGGCACACGGTCTGACTCATCTGGGCAAAGAGGGTATGTGCAAGCGGGTAAGAGCCTACTGGTGTGTGCCAGGATTCTCTTCTCATGCAGGTAAGAGAGCAATGACATGTTTTACTTGCTTGAGGAAGAACATTGGTAAGACAATACCAACAGAGCCATCCCATATCCCTCCGACAGATGGACCTTTTCAGGTAATACAAATCGACTTCATACAGTTACCACCATGTAGGAATCTGAAATATGTGTTAGTATGTATCGATGTGTTTTCCAACTGGGTAGAAGCGTTCCCTGCTGCCACAAATACTGCTACGTTCACTGCAAAGAAAATTGTGCAGGAATTTGTGTGTAGATATGGTATCCCTAGAATGATTGAAAGTGATAGGGGTACCCATTTTACAGGTGAAGTCTTTCAGGTCATGTGCAAACTGATGGGAATTAATAGCAAGCTACACACTCCGTACCAACCACAGGCGAGTGCGAAGGTAGAGAGAGTGAACAGCACTATTAAGAACAAGCTGAGCAAAGTGATGGCTGAAACTGGATTGCTGTGGCCAGAAGCTTTGCCACTAGTGTTGTACAGCATCAGAACCACTCACAGGTCTCCGCTTAACTTATCACCCTTTGAAATTCTTTTTGGTCGACAACCTCATGTAATGATAGACCCCAGGATGATTTGAAATGCAATAATGAAATAACTGTGAAATATTTGGTTAGGATGAGCCGGCAGCTGAGAAATCAACAAAGAAATCTAAAGCTGGTGATTCTTGACCTACCGAACAGTAATTGTCATGACATTGAGCCTGGGGATTATGTGATGATACAAAATTTTCTACGCTCAGGTTGCCTCATTGACAGGTGGGAAGGACCATACCAAGTCTTGTTAACCAGCACTACAGCATTAAAAGTCGCCGAAAGAGAGACTTGGGTCCACTCGTCCCACTGCAAGAAGGTCGCTGACCCGGAGAGAACTCGTGACAAAGAGCAAGATGAAGAGAACCTCGTATCACTAGAGTGTTTGTTCCGGGAAAGTTGAGAGGCAGGACTGTTGAACGGCACCTGAGCACGGAGAGCAACAAGACCAAGGCTCTTGTCACACCATTTTCTTTTTTTCACCCCCCCCCCCTGTGTTTTCCTTTCTTTTCTCCTCCTTATTTTCATTCTTTCCCCGTAACGAAATGGATCTAACACAAGAGACTGCGTTTCGGGTTCTACTATTAATTCTGTTTTTGATCAGGACAATTTGTTTTGGTGAGGGTCCCAGAGAGGTCGAGCGGGGATCTGGAATGGGTTCTGATGGCAAGTACGAATTTGTAGGATCTCAGGAGCAGCACATCACTCGAGTAAAGGTTGGTATCAGTAAGTGCTCTGGTAGTCATGGAGCTCAGAGGCAATGTGAAGGGTTATTGTCTGATGAATATTGTATTTGTAGGAATTGTGAGAATCTAGTTGAAGATGGGTGCATCCAGAAATGTCAGTCCAACATTTAATATCGACATGGACCGACATCCGTTGAGTGATTACCACTCACTAGTGGGTAAGGCCTTAAACCAGACAGAATGTTGGGTGTGCTCACAGGTACCTCAAGGACAGAGTAAGTCAGGATTAGTACCATACCCTTTAGCAATAGATGAGGTACTCGAATTACGGGGTGGGAGACCGGTGGACAAGAAATTCAATATCTCTAGGCCCCCTAGCTTGAAGCTCCACCAGTACAACATAGATAGGTCCCTGTTGTGTTTCAATATTTCCAATTACCGATAACACAGAAATTGGGAAGTGACTTGGAATAACCAGACAATGACTTTTTTACACAGAGCTGATAGGATTCCTATTGACTCTGAACTTGTACGCCAGATAGCCAACAGTGGGAAGTCTTTTCGGTATAGGTATACACGTGGAAGCAAGACCATGTGGGTTGGAAAAGTATCGTCAGGGTTTTGTGCTCATATCATCCAGCCCGATACTTGTACTGAGCAAATGAGAGAACTAGGGATTGGTTTCTTTAACTGGAAAGTTTGCAACATGGTGATGTTACATTTTGTCCCCTATGTACTCCCAGATGATGCCTATTTCATATGTGGGAGGAAAGCGTACAAGTGGCTTGCGCCGAGCTCTGAGGGATTGTGTTATATTGGGAGAGTACTACCGGAGGTCATGACCATAACCCACGACAAAATGAAAGACGTTCACTGCAGCACTCAGACCCACTATGAACACATCATCAAGAGACACATCATAGATAGGGCAGAGCACGCAGCCTCTGATTTGAACCATGAATCCACCGGGATTCAGTTCCTTCTCGCATTAGATATCACCCGTACTGCCAGAGGAACTATAAATTATAGGTACATCCATACACTAGCGAACTAGATAGACAATATCACTGAGATGTATGATGACACCTTCAGGTATACGGGAAGGGAGTTACAAGCCTACGAGAAGGAACTGATCCAGCACAGGATGGTCCTTAATTATGTTACAGCCGTGACAGGTGGGTATTGTGTTACTCTGGCAACTCAATATGGTGTGAAGTGTTGTACATATATTACAAACAACACTGACGACCCCACGGAGATCATCGATCAGAAGATGGACGAGATCTTACAATTGAAGTAGGATTTCAGGAGGAAGCACAACCTTACCTTAGCAACTGTGGGTAATGAACTGACCGGCTGGGTCTCATGGTTGAACCCGCGCAAATGGTTCTCAGGGTTAGGAGAGTGGGCTCAAAATGTCATTATGAGTGTGGGGAAGTTTCTCCTTTGTATCCTTGGAGTCATCATAATTATTGGTCTGATATTCAGGTGTGTTCGAATTCTTACGCGGCGCAAGTGCAGCACAAATTTGATGAGTCTAAGGAGCGAGGGCACTGTTACAGAAGCAGATTTAATTTATGACCCCTCAATAGAAACTGTGATATGATAAGGATTGTAAAAAAACGAATTTCAAGGCCTGTTTCTTTCACCCATTTTTCTCTCTCTCCCTCTCTGCCCAGATACATCCAACCGGAAAAGACGTCAACCCTACCCAAAATGTTTATGTGAATGTATTTTTTTATATATGTGTCTTCTATTCATCTCTGCAACCTCCAGTTAATGACACACATAGTCAACAGGTGATATCCACATATACTAGCACTCACATATGTTCCCCTTCCATGTATCATCAACTAAATGTGCACCCCATTTGTTGGAATAAGAAGCCGAAAAGAGCTCAGTAGTGTTTGTTTGCCCATTTACAGACCCTTAATACGGGATGAGAAGGATTTAATGTATACTTCGCAATACCTCGAAGCTTATTTAGAACATATACAGCACGATGATACATGCCCCTCAGACATTGATTCATACATACATGCTTTTTACTATCCCACCAGGTCATACATTTCCCACCTACAACTCTCCCCCGATCATCCAAGATTCTGTATATATTGTATAGGTAATATTTTTCTGTTTATTGATTAGTTAGTGGCAGTTATTGATGACTGCCAAAAGGTGGACTGTCGAAGTCGAAAAATATTGCAGTACACACATCACGTACAAACTACACACAGATGGCCTCCGTGCGCGTACTTGCTCTGCCGTGCGTGCACATATTCGCAATTTGCGTATGGTCGCTCCCGTGGTCCTGCGTATTAGCGGGTGGTATGAGTAATTACGGTAGTGTTTGTAATTACATGGAAAAGCCATAAAAACACATTACATATTTAATCCAAATAGTGCACAATGTACACATAGTCTCCCTGCACCACACCAGTGAGTTACACATGTTTAAATGGTATAAGAACAAAGGGATTCACCTTTACAGGACAGGAGGGGACAGAACTAGGTTATAGGGAGGTGCTTGGTATCCAGCTGTAGGGTATTTTAAGAGCAATATTCCGGTGTTAGTTTGCAGAAGATCGCACGCTCCTGTGAATGGTTATGCGCAGGAGCAGAATATAAATATTAACTGTATTTACTGTACACTTGATATGCGGCGGGAACCCAGTGGAGACCATCTGCAAGTGCACCTGGAACAGACATCGCCCACCTATTCAAACTGACCTATGACCTCTCCTGTACTGTAAATGACCATCCCTGTGTTCAATGGATAAAGAGATTACAGTTCCCATTGTGTTAGGTTTTGGACAAATGTATAAATAGCCAGCTGCAGGCCAGGTCACTCTCTCAATCTCTGAAGATCATCAACCTTGATGATTGAGGACCGGACCAGGAAGCGCAGGCGAAACCAAAACGTATGTACCATTGACTGTAGCCCATTTCTTATTGTATTGTATTGTTGTTATTGTAACCCCCTGCTAGTAAAGAACCATTGGTGGGTCAGATCCCAAATAGTATTTGAAATACAAATTGGTGTCGTGTCTCTCTTTCCCTGCTAGTATTATATAAGTGTAATCTAGTCACACGTGCTCACGGCGTGTCTTTGTGTGTGTACGCACCGCGTGTGCTTTGTACGACCATCACGGCGTTTGTACGCAAAGTGCGTACACGGTACGAGGCTTTTTACGCAAACTGGGTAAAAAGTACGTAGTCTAAGGATTGATTACAGCGGTCGCAGCGGCTCCATTTAAAGTGTATTGAATGTCTTTTTAAAGTGTTGCTTTTAGTCCTGTAAGTAAATCAACATTTACAATGCCTTGCCCAATAGTGTTGTTTAGGGCTTGGAAAGAGGAGGAGATGTCGCACATGCCTTGTTGGACACTGGAGTCCAGGTCACTGACTCTGGAGGACAGCTTACGGGCCTCCCGGAGCATCTGGTCATGGTAGTTGGTGTTAATTCTTCCATGATTGACCTTTTCAGAAGCTCCGGGTAAAAAACATTTTTTAAGATGGTGTTGGCAGCATACCTGCCCCTCATCCTCGAAGGCAATGGAGGCGTGCAAGGCCTAGTATATTCCATACTCGTGTCACCCTTTTTGGAATGCCAGATGATGAGGTGTTGCGCCGCTATAGGCTGCCCCCTCATGTCATCCTAGAAACTTTCTCAATAATAGAGAGTGATCTAGAGAGTTCAATTCGGCATCCTACAGCAATACCAGCACTGACACAATTCCTTGCTGTGTTACATTTTTGCGCCTCAGGGTCCTGCCAGCATGTGGTGGGAGTGCTGGTTGGTGTGTCTCAGGCAGCATTTTCTAGGATCCTGAGGCATGGAATTTCTGCTTTTTTTTAAGCAAGTAAAGCAGTTCATAACAATGCCATTAGATGTGGGGTCCCTAGCTGTGTAGAAGTGAAAATTCCATGAAGGGGGTAGTCGCTTCCCACACGTTATTGGGGTAGTGGATGGGACACATGTTCCACCTGTGATGGCAACACATAATGAAGAAATCTTTAGGAACCAAAAAATGTTCCACTCTTTGAATGTGATGGTTGTTTGTGGCCCATCCCTCCAGATCCTTTCCATGAATGCCCGGTACCCTAGAAGTGCCCATGATTCCCACGTAATTCGCAATCAGGGATATGGCAAAAAAGAAGACTTATGGAACGCCAAAACGCATGGATATTGGGTGAGTTGGATTGGCCTCATATAGTAAAGGTTGTGTTTTCTTTATTCTCTTTTGTACATATTTTATACTTATTATTGTATTGTGTTTTTTCAGGGGATCGTGGATATCCTTGCACCCCCTGGCTCATGACTCCTTACCGCAGACCCACACCGGGGCCAGAAACGGCATTTCATTCTGTGTTTACAGCCACTAGTCAGCTGATGGGGCGCACAATTGGCATCTTTAAAGGACGCTTCCGTGTGCTCCACCGCACTGGTGGCGGCCTCATGTATTCGCCGGAAATGGTAAGTAAAATTGTGGTCCTGTGTGCAATCCTGCACAATATTGCTGAAGGAGGCGTGTGGAGATATCTGATAATGAGGTATTGTCCCCAGAGGATGAGGAGCCAGGGGTTGGCCGGACATGGAGGCGGAGCTCTGACACTCAGCGGGGACATGCCCTTAGGGCAAGAATAGTGTATTAATATTTCAGGTATGTTTAAGTTGTGATCACGTCACACAAGTGTTTTTTTGTAGTTTACAAATGTATATTTTGGAAATGTCTAATATGTAGCTAATACAAATAAAAAAACAAACTAACACAACAATCCTGCAATGTTTAGTTGAGTGAGGAACATAAATGAAAGGTAAGTTTTTTTGCAAAATTCTAATTACAGTTGCATACACTCACAATTGCGTCCGCAAACTAGATCACGGACCACACTGTTAATGTATGTTAATAGCAATAAAGCTTATTTGTATTTATGACCATCACAGCTGTTGACCAATCAACAACAGCCAGACACTATAAATAATCGCAATTATGATCATTATGCCATTGGCACCATGCAAGCTGCCACTTTCACAATGAGGGAGTTGCAGCTCCTCACTTCTGTGATGGACCGCCACATAGGCTGCACGGGTCCTTATGTGTCCAACGCCCGGAAGCATGCGTCCTATGTGCAGGTCTGCCAAAAGCTGCATCTGGCTTCACTGATACTGACGGATTTTACCTGGGGGGTTGCAGTACTGTATCCCATAGGTAAAATCCGCCACTGAGACTATAAAATGCTAGTGTCCAATGGAGCAAGCAGGGCCAGGCATACCAGTTCCTCCTACACTCAGGCACAGATGAATAACAATAAGCATACCAGTTACCTGGCTGCTAAGGAGCGGAAGGCTGCAGATATTGGACAGCTAGGGGCTTTCAATCACTGGGTCTGTCTCATGGGTGATCAGTTTCTAACAGAAATGTTTGTCCAACAATACAAGTTTATTGAGCAAGTGTGTATGAAGGAGTTGGGGTGAAATGCCGGCGGTCAAAATACCAACCGCATCATCCCTATGTTTAGAATCCAGACAGGGGTCGGCTAAATATGCTAGCACTCCCCCCCTAACCACAGCCTAGCCCTAACCCTCCCCAGTGGAGCCAAAAACTTACCCCCCATCCCACAGCCTAAACCTAACTCTCCCTACCCCCCCCCCCCCCCCCGCATCTCTGCATCCTCATCCTCCCTGTGGGTGCCTAAACCTAACCCCCGCTTCCCGCAGCTTAACCTAAACCCCCGTTTCCGCAGCCTAAACCTAAACCCCCACCATGGCTTACCTCTAACCTCACTCATTCAGGTCTCCAGCTGTCGGGATGCCGGCATCGAGATTGGGATCTCATTCAGGATGCCGGCAGACCAAGCATTGTCGGGATTCTGTTGTCAGCATTTCATCTGCCGGGATCTTGACTGTCTGGATCCTGACCGGATCCTGTATGAAGGTAATTAAGGTCCTCAAGTGTGTGACATTATGACACATTTGTTGTTAATGAGCTACTTCCTCAGAAGAAAATATTTCTACTTTGTCACTATTACCCTACATGTCATGTGCACTCTAATCATCTATGAGTACCACCCATGTATGCACTGAAAACTATAAATCAGCAATATTCAGGTAGGTGACAACCCGAATATATTCAGATAGACGTTTGATAAAACTCACATATGAGAAGGGAAATGACAAGCGACAAAAGGTTTCTTTGGTCTTGTTGAGTAGTAATCACACTAATAACACCATATTCTCAATCTTCACTTTTTTAATTCAACCGAGAGTTCTCAGTTCCAGTGAGCATGTGGAGAAAAGGTAATAGATAATGTGTAGAAATGCCTTATGAACTTGTTTTACTAATATAGTCCTCTGGACCCAAAAAGGAAGGAAAGTGGAGGTGGATTATGAGGCGTACCCCAACTCACAGCGGAGTACCCCACGAAATGTGTGTAGCAGTTTCTTTATAACGGGACCATGTGTGACCTCCACCAAGAAATATGTATAGGGGGTGTGTACCCTACTCACTTCTAAGAAAGGGAATAACAGACCACAAAAGGTTTCTTTTTATCTTGTTCAGTGAATAATGCGTACCCCACTCACAAGGTCAAATGATGATATCCCTCCTATCTGGGTTTCTTTTATCCGTGTTTTTTTAGAAAATCCAAGAATATAATGTCCAATAACAGATACTAATGTATGATAATTCTCCCAAAAATTTGAGATAAAATAGTCCAAAGTCGTTTTAAAAAAAGTTTTTATATTCTAAAAAGTTGTTTACAACAACCCCATAGTTGGGGTAAATCATATAAGAAAAAACATACAAATAGTATATACATCCATTAAAAATTAAAAAAAAAAATGTAACAAAAGATCAGGTCCCATAAAGGAAAAAAATTAACCACTATTCACCACAGAAGGGGAAGTCCGGACCCCCAAACGGATGAGCAATGGAACAATACCTTTTGGTCCCCGATGCTGCAGAAAAGACCTTAAGTCACAATGCCAGAATCAGTCAACGCGTTTCGGCTCTTATTGGAGCCTTTATCAAGACAGATGTCTTAGTAAAACAAGTTCATAAGGCATTTCTACACATTATCTATTACCTTTTCTCCACATGCTCACTGGAACTGAGAACTCTGGGTTGAATTAAAAAAGTGAAGATTGAGAATATGGTGTTATTAGTGTATTACTACTCAACAAGACCAAAGAAACCTTTTGTCGCTTGTCATTCCCCTTCTCATATGCGTTTCCTGTATAACTTTGGGTGGAGGTCACATGTGGTCCTGCTGTAAAGAAACCGTTACGTACACATCTTGGGGTACTCTATTGTGAGTCGTGGTACGCGCTATAGATTACCATCATCTTTTCCCCTTGGGGTCCAGTGGGCTATATACAAATGAATGGTTATAAGATATTTAGACACATTGTTCTGTTTCTTCCTTTTTTTTGTATATTCATTGTAATTGAGGATCTCTGGCCAAATAAAATCATTAAGAGACAAAGAATAAAGAAAGATCAGTGTGCATACAACATAACAAGATCAAAGAAACCTTTTATGGTTTGATACTTCCCTCCTCACAGGTGAGTAGGGTACGCATCCCTCTTTTATAGATCCTCTGGTGGAGGTCACATATGGTCCTGCTATAAAGAAACCGCTACGTACACAGTTTGGGGTACACTATTGTGAGTTTGGGTACGAGTTGCAGAATACCTATATTTTCCTCTTTGGGTCCAGTGGGCTATATAAAAGGAAACGGATGTAAAACATTTCTACACATTGCTTGTCTTTCTCTTTTCCATACATCAACTGGAACGGAGGAACTTTCGATTACATCAAATCATAAAAACATTGGAGACAGAGGATTAAGAAAAATCATCGTGGATATACAAGGAACGTATATTTTATAATTTATTTTATGTTAGCACGCGCTTATACGAGTATTTCCTCCTGTTAACTTTTGTATGTATGTATTGTTGGGTGTGGTGACACCTTTTAGGAGGTTCTATACGTTAGAGCAGCTCATTTGCGCATATCTCTAAGACACCACTTTTTCTCTTGTATTGTTTGATAAAACTGATAAATCAATGAAATAACATGTAAAAAAAACTGAAGTGTCTGGTTGCTGCTATCATGTGACAGGAGATATCAGCGCAACCAGATAATACAATACTAAAGTGGTGATGTATCAAGCAGTAAAAAGAGTAGAGAAGTGGGCCAGTGAACAAGTTCATAATTTTATAGAATGTACTTGATAAATGCTACCTTGACGCTGGTTGGTTGCTATAGACCGCTTCTCTACTGGTCCACTTCACTCTTCTCACTGCTTGATACATCAACCTCCAAGTTCTTGCGGGTCTAACTACTCAAGTGACTCATCAGAAATCACATGATTGGATCCAGTCTGTCCTTGCGATGCAACATTCTGGAGATTTCATCATACAGAACACATGACTCCAAACTCCAAAGCAATCACTGTTAATGGTTGCTATAGTGACAGGAATCAAAATATAGACAAGTGTAAATTCAAAGATACTGTTTTAAACACTTTTGACTTTTTCCTTCTAGGCATTTGATTTATAAATAAATAAAAAAAAACATATATACAGTAAGATTCAAAGAAAGCCTTTTAAAAATGGCCTGTGAACTGCGTCCTTCTGTTTAACTCACGTAAACTGTTACTACAGTATGCCTTAGAAATAATCTGTCTGTTTGGTGCTGAACAGAGGTGAATTTAGACATCATGAGGCCCTAAGCAAGATAACGATTTAGCCCCCCCTCCCTCAAACAACGCATAGCACTATATTTTTATACCTTCATATATGATCCTTACAATATTCCTTACTTAATTTAGCACATCTACGATCAGCTTCTATGACATGCAGGGGGACGCCCAGCCTAGTCTGCCCCGCAGGTCAGGCCCTACCCCGTCGTACAAGTAAAAAAGCATCGCACAGCGGCAATGCAGGTAGCTACTTGACGCTGCCCAGGTCGCAGTGGCTGCGTGTAATGTCACGCAACTGCCGCGGCCTGCCCCCCCCCCCCCCCCCAACTGTCCAGGCATGCCTGCGTTGTCCGGACTGTACCCCCTAAACGACACCAGCCTCCCCCTCCCGCCCAGCGACCACCACTGCCTGTCAATCAGGCAAGGCGATCACAGGACTAAGACAGCCATCGGCTGTCTGCCATGTGCCGTCACACTGCGGCGCCAGTGCATGCGCACTTCAGACCTGATCGCTGCTGTGAGAACACACACAGCAGCGATCAGGTCTGAATTAGCCCCCATGTCCCTTCACCTCTAATTTACATTATTACACCACTCAGTTACTGCATTTTAGATCAGTGCTACCCTCACTGAATGTAGCTAGTCCCCTTACCCTATTATTACACCCTCACTCGCTGACTGCATTGTATATGAGTTCCTCAGGCTCACTAATTGTAACAAGCCACATCGCCTAAAATACTCATTATTATCCCTCCTCACTCACTGACCGCATTTTATAATAGCATCTTATTATACCTATTATTACACCCCTCAGTGACTGGGTGCAATAATGGGTATTATAAGGGATGGGGGACCTGCTAATAGGTGATGAGGGACGTGCTACAATCAGTAGGGGGCACTGATATATAATGCAGGCACCCATACCTTATAATACTTATTTATACCCTCCAACTGTACCTTTTTAGTAGGTACAGTACTTTTTTTTTATGGTCTGTACCGATTGTTGGCTCTCCTAACTTCCATTGAAAGTATAGATAAAGGGTCGTGGCCACACCCTCTTTATCCGTGACCATGCCCCTTTTAGCATTTGTACAGATTTTGTTTAAAATGTTGAAGGGTATGCTTATTATTACAAACTGCATATGTATAACCCCCCAACAGAGTAGAACAGCAGAGTAATGAATGCCAGTAATCCTGACAGTTTTGTATACTCTCCCCCCTCATTTCTCTTCAGCCTCATCAGCCTCTTTCCCCATGTTTCTGCAACTCCAGACCTCCTGTGTGTCTCCAGCCAACCACCTTCTCTTTCCAGCCCTGCTGTGCCTCTCCAGAACAAGCCAGCTCGCTTCTGTCACTCATCAAACTCATCAACACTATAGTGTCTCTCCGGATCCAGATTTCCATCTTCTCTTTCAACAGCCCCCCAAGGTCTCTCCAGACAGCCCATTTCTCTCTCCTCTCCAGCCTTGCACTATGGTGGTCATTCAGAGTTGTTCGCTCGCTAGCAGTTTTTAGCAGCCGTGCAAACTCTATGCTGCCGCCCACTGGCAGTGTATTTTGGCTTAGCAGAAGTGCGAACAAAAGGATCGCAGAGCGGCTACAAAATAATTTTGTGCCGTTTCAGAGTAGCTTCAGACCTACTCAGCGCTTGCGTTCACTTCGGACTGTTCAGTTCCTGTTTTGATGTCACGAACACACCCTGCGTTCGCCCAGCCACGCCTGCGTTTTTCCTGGCACGCCTGCGTTTTTCCGAACACTCCCTGAAAACGGTCAGTTGACGCCCAGAAAAGCCCTCTTCCTGTCAATCACTCTGCGGCCAGCAGTGCGACTGAAAAGCTTCGCTAGACCTTGTGTGAAACTGTATCATTCATTGTAATAGTACGACGCACGTGCGCATTGCGCCGCAAATGCATGCGCAGAAGTGCCGATTTTTTGCCTGATCACTGCGCAGCGAAAGAAAGCAGCTAGCGATCAACTCGGAATGACCCCCTATATCTTTAGAACCAGCCATGCACTTATGTCTCCAGCTATACACAGTATCTATTTCTAGAACCAGTCAGTCCTGTACAGTGCTTTAAAATCTAGACGGCCTCCTTCTGTTTCCCCCTGTCCTGTAGCCCACAGGCACTTACCATTGTTGGTGTCTTGTGGGCTGCTGGTCCTCTCCTCTTCATGCCAGTGACCCCTCTGTCAGTGGTGCTGCACATGTGACATCATGCCGTCACTCGCGCCAGGTAGGGATGGACATCGAAATCCGATGTTTACCAAACATCAATGTTTATGTTTTGATGGTAGTGTTTTCAATTTGATTGTGGCCTTCCGATTTTTCCCCGCCATCGATGATAATCATTTGATGGTGTCCCGATGGTAGCCTTTTTTTTTATTCTTGATAGCTACGCCTCCGCCAACGCCTTCCTGGCTGCTGTTTCTGCACCATGGAGTCTTTATGAGTTCATTGAAGTCTGTCTCTGACCCTCTGCCTGCCTCAGATGTGGCCCTGCTCAGTCCCCTCACTCCCTCCCCTTTAGGCTGCTGCTAGGCAACAGAGCACATTGCTAGCTCTGATTGGCTCTTACAGTCTCTGAGAGCCAAATCTAAATCGGAGTGGGAGAAGGGAGCTTTTGACGTCACTAGGGGAGGAGACACGTCACCAGGGGGAGGAGCTACGGCCGACCAGGGTACCCAAAAAGTGCCCTCGCTTCGCTCGCCACGCTTTGGGCTCGGTGGCTCGCTCCGCTCAGTTTCGCTCGCCACCTGATTCCTAAAGGTAATAGTTGGTGGTGTGAATAGTAGAGGACATATCCTGCTGGCCTAGCTCCTCCTTCTTGTGTCATGCCTCCTCCCCCTGATGTAAAAGGTCCCTTAGGCCACTTGAATCTAGCATCAACCCACACAGCACAACAGTGCAGCAGTGGCAGTGTCTCTACTCCTCACTGCCTGGCTGTACTGGACTCACTTCAGCAGCCTCTCCACCTGTGCCGGGCATGCTGGACTGTATTTTTAGTGTACCCTCCAGTCCCCACAGCAGAGCATCACTGCTAGTTACACTAGTATGTCTGTTGCTCCAGGCTCCACATCAATCCCGCCCCTAGTCACACCCCAATCCTGCCCCTAGCCACGCCCTGATCCAACTCCCTGTCAACCGCACTGCAAAGGTTTTTGCGCATGTGCAAATCATATTGTTTTTACCATCGAATACTTCTGATACGATGGTCAGTTACCATCGCATCGATGTCCATCCATAGCACCAGGTCACAACAAAGAAAACATTTTTGATCGTACTAAACTACTAACAGGCAGCCACCGGCAAGTGAAAGCGTCTGCATGGGCCCCGCATGGAGCACAGCCATAGAGAGATCCAACTCAAATCGCTGCCTGCACCACTGCGATGACGAGAAGGGAGCTGGCATAGATAATAGATGGATCTCTCTGTGCTCCCCTGACAGATGGTGCCCAGCGGCCAATGACTCAATGGCCTTCAGGAGTTCCACAACGGGGTAAAATTAGTACCTTGTTTTATGTGGCAGACTGTACGGTTCAGCAGTAGGAGATTCTTCCAGGAAGAGGTTTGTGTATGACGGCATTACTGATCACCTGAACAGGCTTGAACTGGCCCACAGGGGTACAGGGGAAACCACCAGCGGGCCCCACCTTCTGCTATAAGTATGAGGTTCCAGACTGTTGTAAATACCAAATTGCTTTCTAACAAATATTTAAAATGCCCGCTCTAATATATACTGCGGATGCCAGGCGCATCTTATTACCATATACGATAAAAGTGAGCTGTACGTCGCAAAACACTACATCCCTTAAGAGAAAACAATACACCCACACATTATCTTAGTTCCAAAGCTCATTGATGTATATATTTGTTATTAAAAGGATATGTATTCAATATATCACAATGTACAGTATATTTATATAGTTACATGGTTACAATTTTTACAGTAAGCAGTTAATACAAACTAAATCAAATACATACAGTTACAGGCCAGCGATACAATTACCATATTTTGCTCAATGCTTTCTACGCTCCAGTTCCTCCATCTTTAGCTCTCAACTCCAGCTAACAGAAGCAAAATATTACCAACACTCCATCTCGCTCAGAACCCAGGGGAAAAAGGACAGAGACTTCTGTGTGTCTCTTCACCAATACACTGTGTAGTTTTGGGGGAGTGCACAGACTAGTCTAGGGGAGGGAACTTTCTCATTCATGATGAGTCACTGGTCTGTTCGTATGCTAACAAGGTCCAGCCCTGATGGTGTAATTACAGGAGATAGCCACTGGTCAGGCTACAATCATGCTGTCTTCCAGGAAATCCATTGTTCTAATAAGAGTGACTTTAGCTTTCATACATTTAATCATATCTACTTGTTGCAATGAGCTACAACTTAACAAGCATCAAATGAATCTACACATTAATCTAGTTACTGTAATACCAAACACGACATGTCTATATTGCTTCGTTCCAATAATACACATACATGACGTTACTCCATTAAATACATTTAAAACATTAAAATGTCTGGCGCTGATATGTTCAAATTATGTGCTGTATGAAATATGTGTCGACTCTATCTCTGTGGCATGTCTGTGTAAATGCATATGGTACTGTATATTGCTGCGCGTATTTGCATGCATAGCGACTCATATGTGTGGAGTCTGTATGTTCTCTCTATGTAATATTTTTGACTTCGACAGTCCACCCTTTGGCAGTAAACAATAACTGCCATAAATTATTAACATAAGTAAAATATTTCAGACAATAATCGGTGACCTAGAAACAAGTATGTATTCATTTCACAAATCAGATGTTTGACCATATTTGGGGAAGACAGGGAGGAGGACGAGACATCCTCTATATGCACTCGGCAGTCACGGGACCACTGGTTGGGTGTGAGACAACATTCAACCTATAGAGTATGCTGGGACAGTGCTTTGGCCTATGTTTGATTTGGATGAACATTTCACACATACATGTACCTACATCTTTGTACACTGATGTTCGGATTCGATTGAGGTTCTGCTGGGTAGATGAAGAAGACACAAACAAATCGTGAAAGTGACATATAAAATTTTCATGATTTACATATTCCTATCATTTTCTGAACATTGTTCCCATTTCTGGAACGTATGCTAGGTCTGTTTAATCATTGAACAAGGGTTATAAGTAGTGTCCTTCCTAAATAAAATAAACCTTCAGAGTTCGGGGAGAGCCACTCATAAACCTTTCTTCCACATATATTAATGAGCTCTTTATCTGCAATGTGTGAATAGCCATTGTCTGATTGTTCCTGATTACCTCCCAATTTCCTGAAATTGGTGAAATTTAAACATACCAAGGATTTATCTATGGTACTGGTGGATCTTAAGGCTAGGGGGTCTAGTTATATTATACTCTGTCCACCAGTCCCCTCCCCCTTCCGTGTAATTCAAGTACCTCAGCTAACTCTAAAAAAATATGGCACTAATCCTGCATCTTTTCATCTTAGAGGTACCTGTGAGCACATCCAACATTCCATTTGGTTTAAGACCTTTACCCACTAGTGAGTGGTAATCACTCAAGGGATGTCTGTCACCTTATTGCTAGACTGACATCTATGGATGCTCTTATCTTCAAATATGGGGTCACAATAACTACAAAATACAGTATTCCTCAGACAATAGCCTATAACGTTACCTCCGAACTCCGTAACTACTAGACCTTTGATTTTTCTCTGGCTTTAACAAACTGATTGGCTAATCCTGGGATCCTATAAGGAAATCACTCCTTCCTCCAGAACCAGTTCCAGTCCCACACTCGACTCATCATTAAAAACCTCGCAAAAATAGAATGTTAACGACTGGTCTTTCTGTGATCCTTTAGCACGCTCAGGTAGTGTTCAACAGTGCCGCCTCTCAGTCTTCACGGAACAGACTCTCTGGTGATGCTTTTGCGATCTCACTCCATTTACGAGTTCCTTCCGGACTACCGACTTTCCTGCAATGGAAATCGTGGACCCAAGTCTCTCTTTTGGCTACTTTCACTGGGATAGTGCTGTCAACAAAACTTGGTATGGTCCTTCCCACCTGTCTATTAGGCAACATGAGCATAAGAACAATCACACAGTCTCTTTGTTCACAATCAAGACAGTATTTGGCATACCAGGAATCAGTTTCAAGTTCTTTTGTCAAGTTCTCAAATGCTGGCTCATCTCAATAAGGTACTGTACTGTCACCTCATTGGTGTATTTCTGATCATTTTGCGGATCAATCATGACATGAGGTTGTCTTCCAAAAAAAACAAAAAAACAAAAACAAAAACAAATTTCGAAGAGGGTGATTCATTGAGTGAAGATCTGGGAGTGGTTCCGATGCTACATAATACTAGTGGCAGTATCTATGATCACAATAGTACAATTCCAAGCTTTGCTCCTACTTCTAGGGGTACCATTATCTACACACAAATTTCTGCGCAATTTTTCTTTGTGGTAAACACAGCAGCATCCGTGGCGGCAGGAAATGCCTCTACCCAGTTTGAGAAAACATCAGGGCACACAAATACATAACAATAATTCCTAAAGGGTGTTAACTGTACGAAGTCGATTTGTATTTCCTGAAAAGATCCGTCTGCAGGAGGGATATGGGATGGCTCTGTTGGTATTGCCTTACCAATATTCTTCCTCAAGCAAGTAAGACAGGTCATTGCTTTCTCACCTGCATGAGAAGAAAACCCTGGTGCACTCCAGTAGGCTCTTACCAGCTTACACATACCCCAGGTGAGTCAGACCATATGCCGCCTCAGCTAGGCTTGGGAGACATGCTCTGGGGCCACTGGCTTACCGTGTCCACCTCTCCAGAGTCCTGAGGACTCCTAACCATACCCCTTCAACTTCCAGACCTCCTTTTCCTGTAGGGAACACAAATATGTATCTTAATTTAACTATTGTGTGTTTGCAATGTAGAGTACCATGAGCATAACTAAAAAAAAAAAAAAAAAACATCTCTAGAGGAGAGAAAAAAGGAGAAAATGAAATAGAAAAATATCAGGTTTGCCATTCACCAACAGGCATATCAGTGTCTATACAAAATTTCCCTTCACCAGTATTCTCATCCTTCCTCCACCGTTTGTGCAAGACATGGCACACTGCAGTAATACTGGTGTTATCGTGCTGGTGAGATATACTGGGTTCGGCCAGAACTCTGAAGGACCAATTAGGCATGTAGTGTTTGAACTGTAATCGGGTCCATGTATTGTACCACCCTGTGTGAACGCAAAAGATGAAGAGGAAACTCTGGAGAAACAGAATAGAGGTTGGTGACAGATGAGTTTGTAGAGGTGAAGAAGATTTTACTAAAATGACAACTGGATTGGGCACTACGGGGAAGTGATTCTCTACTTAGTCTACTCCCCTTAAAAAAAATTCTGTGTTTGTTGTATCGCTATTGGGACTATCCCAGCCATCAATCCAGTGTCCTGTCCATCCTAAGTTCATAGGGAACCCGGTATCTGTGAAATAATTTCCTTTACCTGTGATGGACATACATCTAGAACAGTGAAATGTAACATTAGTCTTCGTGGGTGTCTAACATACTTTGTACTTCCTGAGCGGGAGCACATTATATGTATATCATATCTAACAAAGCTCCTGTTAAGTTAATAAGGGGCCATTTTTGCTAGGAAAAAGAAGAAAAAGTTTAGAGGCCCCATCTTAACCCCAGCAAGTTTTTATTAAAGGGTAATGTTGCATTTATTTTGTTCTTCCCATTAACCGAATCTGTGTTTTCTATATGGCTTGCGATTCCTTACTATATGTCCCTTGGTCCCATCTATGTGTTTAATAATGTGGCTTGTGTTTTCTGTCTAGGGGGTCTATATTGACTATGGTGGTCATTCCGAGTTGTTCGCTCATTGCCAATTTTCTCTATATTGCGATTAGTCGCTTACTGCGCATGCGCATGGTTCGCAGAGCGCATGCGCTTAGTTATTTTACTCAAAAGTTAGGTATTTTACTCACGGCATAACGAGGATTTTTCATAGTTCTGGATATCGGAGTGTGATTGACAGGAAGTGGGTGTTTCTGGGCGGAAACTGGCCATTTTATGGGTGTGTGTCAAAAAACGCTGCCGTTTCTGGGAAAAACGCGGGAGTGGCTGGAGAAATGGGGGAGTGTCTGGGCAAACGCTGGGTGTGTTTGTGACGTCAAACCAGGAACGAAACTGACTGAACTGATCGCAGTGGCAGAGTAAGTCTCGAGCTACTCAGAAACTGCAGAGAAATTTCTTTTCGCAATTCTGCAAATCTTTCGTTCGCAATTCTGCAAAGCTTAGATTCACTCCCAGTAGGCGGCGGCTTAGCGTGTGCAAAGCTGCTAACAGCAGCTAGCGAGCGAACAACTCGGAATGAGGGCCTATGTGTCCTACTACTCCTACAATCTCTGGCAAAATGCCCTTCCTTCCTACAAGTGTAACATATTATTGACCTTAACTTACCATTAGGGATCTGGGGTTTGCACTGATGGGTCTTTCCTGTATTTGCCTGTATACTTACAGTCCTCAACCTCTCCACCTGTTGTTCTCTGCGCCTAGCAATATTCTTGTGATGTTCAATAGCGCACTCTCTAAGATTAGCTACTGTGACCACCCCTTTCCAATTTGGCAAAGAAGTCTGCACCCTGACCCTCAATGCCTTGTTGAGCCGTCCATTAGCACAGAGACAGCCACCTCCCATTTGCCTTGTGATATCAAAAGAAAAATTGGGAGATTGCGCTCACTAGTGGGGGAGGGAAATGGTGCTGCTAGACCTGGAGGTGTCCAACCTCCTACTGAATTGTGAATTGGATATGGTCAGCGCACTCAGATGTGAGGATGTGTGTGAAGATTTAAAGGCTGAGAGGAGGGGGGGGAGGAATATCGATTTAGTCAATGACTGTGTGTGAAATGATTAAAGAAATGAGGACTATGTTTGTACTGATATGAGATCTGATAGAGACTTTTTTTACCCACAAATAAATATCAGATCTCATATCAGTACAAACATAGTCCTCATTTCTTTAATCATTTCACACACAGTCATTGACTAAATCGATATTCCTCCCCCCCTTTAAATCTTCACACACATCCTCACATCTGAGTGCGCTGACCATATCCAATTCACCTCCCATTTGCCGAATTAGTGTTTACCAGTGATCTTATCCAGACGGAGAGTTTTCTATTACTGCAAAAGACAAAAAAATTTTTAACAAGCTTCTAGGTCATGCAAAGTATTCATTCAATCCTTCTCATCTCGTATTAAGGGTCTGTACATGGTCCAACAAACATTTCTGAGCTCATCTTGACTAGGGTCATTACTAGGAATGAATACTTCTTATATGGTGACTAAAAGAAATACCCGGGGGTTACCCTGTCTCTGTCCGCTTTCCTACTGGCAAATACTAATGTGCGGATGGGTTTTTCTCCATTTCTGACGTTACTTTCTTGATTTTTATTTTATTTTTGGGTTTTACTATATATGTACACGAATGATACCATATTTACCAGTTCCACTGCTCTCAGCCACTTCCCCAGCAGGCTACTGCTCTTCTATTACCGGTTGGATACTCCTCTGAGGGCATGAGAAATCGCTGAAACCAATCAGGTCGCCTTCTCCTCCTAGATAAAACTTCAACATTCATTAGTATATATATATATATATATATATATATATATATATATATAAATAAAAACAGCAAAAAAGAGGCGGCACTCGGAGACTTTAAAGTGCAGATGAATTGTATTCCACAAAAGAAGACTAACGTTTCGGGGTCACATTACCCCTTTGTCAAAGTGAACCCCTGTTCACTTTGACAAAGGGGTAATGTGACCCCGAAACGTTAGTCTTCTTTTGTGGAATACAATTCATCTGCACTTTAAAGTCTCCGAGTGCCGCCTCTTTTTTGCTGTTTGTGGATTGCCCTTGGAGGGCACCGGAGCTTATTTATAGAAGAAAGTGGGAGTGCCGGTCCGTGTGGATGGATATATATATATATATATATATATATATATATATATATGGGTTACAGTCATATTTTTCATATTTTTATTATTTTATATAGTTTGTATGCTGGCCGTAACTTCTTCCACATCTACATATGGCGGTGTAACTTGCTTTCTCTTTTTCTTCCTACTTGTTTATTGTTGCTACAAGTTCAAACAGTTCTTATATTTTCATTCTTGTCTTATATGACTTTGGTTAAACATACCACCTGCAATACCTCAGGATCAAACTCACCAACCCCTCTTGCTGCCACAGGTTTAAACAATTTGTATGTCTGACCCTTTGTTTTCTTGATTTTATCAGACATTCTAATCTTTACGTTCTGCAGTACCTCTGGCTCAAAGGTGCCCATCCTAGGGAATGATGCCCTATCTTTGTCAGTCATACGTACCCATTTGTCACAATAAACTTCAGTGTGTGGACCATATTTCCCACACATAATAAACCTTGCTGACCCCTTTGGCTGCGAATTTCCAGCCTGAACCCTGGCTACCATACATCTCTTACTTGAGCAACTGGCTCCCATAATTGTGGGCCTTTTCCCACAAACACCAAAATACTCAATGCAAGCAGACGGTGAAAGTTCTCTGAGCGCTCTTCACCCGCTCTCGCCCATGTTGGCCAGTACTATGATACACTGTTGATAGTGGAAGGCAATGTACCCAACCTAGGGCCCCTAACTGGCTTCTATTCACTGGAAGTTTTTAGGAGTGACTTACCTTTTCCAGTTAATATCCACCGTTGGATATTTCCTGAGAGAGACCAGTGAAAACTCCCTATGCACTTATACACAAATCACGCTTGTGTATGCTCTACACTGCGCTAATGATACTGCGGTTTT
Organism: Pseudophryne corroboree; assembly: GCF_028390025.1. Taxonomy (NCBI): domain Eukaryota; kingdom Metazoa; phylum Chordata; class Amphibia; order Anura; family Myobatrachidae; genus Pseudophryne; species Pseudophryne corroboree. Next base: position 197,443,367 of record NC_086451.1, read on the forward strand.
GCGCAAAAAGTTCGCACAAGGGTATCAAGTTGCATCACATATCGCACCCACAAACGCGTGGTCCAATCGCACAGCGTATAGGTACTTGTTACCTATCCGCTCTACGACCACGAGTCGAATATACAAACTGCGACCCTTCAGCCGGAGTGTAACAAAAAAAACTATATGGGTCAGAATTCACAATTCCCTACCACGCTCCTGTGCAAGTCTCCTCATGACTTGCGTACTTTACTATTTATACTAACGTGAGTCAGCCACCTCACACCACCAAGCCTCCACTCACTTGGTGTACCAACGATGGGATCCCGAATTCCGGGGTTCAAATCCACTCACTCCGCTTTCAGCTCACACAAATACACAGTATTTTTCTGTACAGAAAATTTCCACTCTTTCTGATCGGCAGCTTTACCCCAGGGGCAATACAGTTTAAACAAAAGTCTTATATTAATCTGCTTTTGAAATCGGATAGTTATGTGCTATTGTATTTAAGGCATACTACCCCACCTTTTAATTGAACGAACCATCGTGTAATTTGTACTTGGCGTCCGCACTCTTACGCAACTTTGAGTAAACACGCGACTGTGCGTGCCTTTTACGCTGCGTGCGCGGTCCTGTACTTTGTCCGGGCCACGTGTACAAAACGTGCGTCCGCAATAAAACAAATCACACAGTCTCTATAAATGTGAGCAATACTAACTATAAACGCTCACTTAACACAACCCACACTTGTTCTGTATAACCCTTTACGACTGGGCCAGAACTGCGTTTTGTGTTTTTATAATTACTCCCTTAAATACATTTACTTCAAATGTATCTATATAGCAAACAAATGTATCCGATTTCACACAGATCTATAATGACTAATAACCTATCATTGAAATGCTATGATTCAGATTGGATAGCTATCTTGCAGAACATACACTGATATAAATATACACATAATTACAATAATATTATCTATATGTACCATTCACTGGCCTCTTATGAGACACCTTACCTCTAATTTGCATATCAAAGATATTTGCTTTTCACTACTAAAAAAAAGTAGTTACACAGGTTAATTTGCATTTCAATGGCTATACTCCACAAGTCTTGGAAGAAAAAATAGAAAAAAAAACAAAACTCTTTTTTTTTCTTCTTCACAGACAAGAAGGAAAAAAAACACTTATCTCACCAAGGCCCAATTGAAACTATTTGTAATTGACTATGGCATGGGTTAAATAAATTCATTGGTAACTCATAAATGTGGTGGATGTGACAAAGGAAACTGATTGTTCTGAGCAGACTGAAAATCATCTATTTAGAAAGTGACCTTCCTAAAATGGCCACTGCTCCTCCCCCTTCCACATCCATGAGGTTTACACAAGATGGTGGACAGGCCATGTGGTTAGTCCAAAATGGAGGACAGACCATGCGGCTTCCTTGTCACAAAGAAATCACAGTCTACACTCGCACCAAAGTTACTTTAGGCCTGAGTTTAAAAAAAATATACAAAATTTCTCAGCATGCTAACACAGCCATATCATGGAAATGCAGCAACTTTTAAATGTACTTTTAAATCTACTTAACAGATAAACAATCCAATCTGAATCAAACACAATATGACTTATTTGAACTTTGTTTTGCAACAATAAAAATACGCTTTAGCATCTTAAATATTATGAGAAACACATTGTCCCTTGAATTTCATATCAGCGGCTTACTGGTAACACAACAATACACGTTGATGTTATTTGTCAGCGTCGCAATGCGTCCATCGTTAGCCGGTCGATCACAGCCGCGTTTATAATGTACAGTGCATCATTAAGACCATGATATTGCGGGCGCAGCCCTCATCTGTAAATACCAATTTGCTTTCTAACAAATATTTAAAATGCCCACTCTAATATATACTGCGGACGCCAGGAGCATCTTATTACCATATACGATAAAAGTGCGCTGTACATAGCAAAACACTACAGCCCTTAAGAGAAAACAATACACCCACACATTATCTGAGTTCCAAAGCTCATGATGTATATATTTGTTATTAAAAGGATATGTATTCAATATATCACAATGTACAGTATATATTTACATGGTTACAATTTTTACAGTAAGCAGTTAATACAAACTAAATCAAATACATACAGTTACAGGCCAGCGATACAATTACCATATTTTGCTCAATGCTTTCTACGCTCCAGTTCCTCCATCTTTAGCTCTCAACTCCAGCTAACAGAAGCAAAATATTACCAACAATCCATCTCGCTTAGAACCCAGGGGAAAAAGGACAGAGACTTCTGTGTGTCTCTTCACCAATACACGGTGTAGTTTTGGGGGAGTGCACAGACTAGTCTAGGGGAGGGAACTTTCTCATTCATGATGAGTCACTGGTCTGTTCGTATGCTAACAAGGTCCAGCCCTGATGGTAGAATTACAGGCGATAGCCACTGGTCAGGCTACAATCATGCTGTCTTCCAGGAAATCCATTGTTCCAATAAGAGTGACTTTAGCTTTGATACATTTAATCATATTTACTTGTTGCAATGAGCTACAACTTAACAAGCATCAAATGAATCTACACATTAATCTGGTTACTGTAATACCAAACACAACATGTCTATCTTGCTTCGTTCCAATAATACACATACATGACGTTACTCCATTAAATACATTTAAAATATTATGATGTCTGGCGCTTGATATGTTCAAATTATGTGCTGTATGAAATATGTGTCGAATCTATCTCTGTGGCATGTCTGTGTAAATGCGTATGGTACCATATATTGCTGTGCTCGCTGCGCGTATTTGCATGCATAGCGACTTATATGTGGGGAGTCTGTATGTTCTCTCTATGTAATATTTTTGACTTAGACACTGTACACTTGAATTATACATTATACATATGTTACCTTATTCTGGATTATGGTGTATTTTCTACAGTGCATTGCTGATAAGTAATCTGGTACATTATCATGCATGCAGCAGCTGAATTTACTGTATATATTTATGAAGGGGCCCAGACGTTGCACTCTCTAATTGTTAGTCAAACCAGTGAGGTGGCAGGCCACACCCATTTGCAGACTGGCCACACCTTTAAACATGGGCTCATACCACTGCATTCCCCTGATGGGCCCTACATGCCCCAGTCCAACACTGCACCTGAATATAATAAACATGCTGTAATGCATCCTAGTACTTTTTATTCCTCAATAGATCAGATGATCCATCATTTATTGACCTGTGGGTGCGAGCTTCTCATATAGATCTTGGGTAGAATAGGTTGGCATCATGCAGCAGATAAAGGTGGTATGCATTTCCTGGAATCATCAGTGACATCATGCACTATTAGCTGGAGGAAGAGGCCAGACACTCTCTGTCCCTGCACAGCCACAGAGGATCCAGGTCCGGCACTCTAATCTTCTGGCCAGTGCAGGTGTGAAAAATGTGGAAGTGTTATCTAGGGGGGTGGGGGATGTATTTGTTTTTTTTTTCTTGGGGATGGTGTGTTTTAATACTGTCTGTGGTGGTGGTGGTGGTGGTGGTGTATTAATGTTGTGTGTGTGAACTAATTGAAGGTCTTTATTATATGGCAATCATTTTGAAGCTCCTTGCATTATATGGTGTCACAAAGACATTCTCTGTATAATATGGGGGTCACTATGACACTCTCTGTATTGTATGGCAGGCACTGATAGTCTGCATTATTTTGTGGTCACTGATTTTATCTGTATTATATAGTGATCATTGCAATGTTATCTGTATTATACAGTGGTAGCTGTATTGCTCTCTGTATTATATGGCAGTCACTGCATTGCTCTCTGAAAAATATAGTGGTCCCTGCAATGTTAGTTGTATTATATGGTAGTCCACTGTGATGCTTTCTGCATTATATGGTGGGTACTACAATGTTCTCTGCATTATATGGCAGGCACATTGACACTCTCCATTATATGCTGGTCACACTGCAATACGCTCTGCATTATATGGCAGCCACTGCAATAATTTCTGTATTACATGGCAGGCACTGAGACACGCTCTTTATTATATGCTGGCCACAGCCACAATCTTTGCAATACAGATGTAGCCACCTTTATCTTGACTGGCTGAAGCGTTTGTCCCGATCGAGCATACGCAGCGTAGGGAGGCGCGCCTAGTCACAGAGAGGCGTACCTAATCGCACAGAGGCAGACAGAGCGTTTGGCGTTACCTTTACGTGTAATACCTGCGATCAGCCACCAGATGTCGCTTTTTACAATCACCACTGAGCATGCGTGTGGTCTCCCGTAAAATACAATACTGAAATATATAATAAGGACTACTTTACTAAGGCGTCTCATTATGCTGCATACAGTAAATACTCATTACGCTGCATTATTTAATACAGTATATACGATACAGACACAGATAGTACAGCATACAGTATATGATCCATCTACAGTACTTTATGAATATGTGTGCGTCCAAGTCCCGCAGACAAAACAGAAAACCAGTAGTGTACACTGTCGCAAATGGACGTGTTAGAAGTTCACTATTGCCTCTTGAGATTAGGAATTTTGTACAGTATGTTAGCGTCCTAATCCCGTAGCCATTACAGCATAATCAAACCCAATGGATTTATTCATCTGTCTGTGGCGAAGTGGTGAAGTGTTCCGCTTCCTATACTCAGAGTCCTGAGTTCGATTCCTAAAGTACAAATGCATGTTAGTTTTTTCCCAGACACTTTATTATTATTTTTATTCACATAAACCAGGGCAAAGCTGCATGAGCGGTTCTACTGTTAAGGTTCTATGCACCGTACAGTACACATACAATTCTGTAGCTGGGCAGACTCAATAGAAAATGGCTACCACCTATGACTCCTTGCCCCACAGAGGCCCTAGGCTATGGAGCAAGTAACAGTCCAGATTTTACAGGCTATGGGGCAATGCTGAGGAGCGTCACAATCCCCTAGCTAAAATACACAGGGGCGATAGGGATAAGCTAGGTCTTCACATTACGGTACACCGGACTCAATCGCATAGCACACTGGCAAAATGACCATTACCCCTGAACCCCCACCTCGTGGCAGGCAGCGATGGCTACGGGGCAATGCTGAAGGAGCGTCACAATCCCCTAGCCAAAATACACAGGGGCGATAGAGATACGCGAGGTCTATGCACATTACGTTGCACCGGGCTCGAACGCATAGCAAACTGACAAAACACAAGTTTTACATAAAACAGGGCAAAGCTGCAGGAGAGTTTCTACTGTAAAGGTTCTATGCACCGTACGGTACACATACAATTCTATAGCAGGGCAGACTCAATTGAAATGGCTACCGCCTGTGACTCCTAGCTCCATGGAGGCACTCGGCTATGGAGCAAGTAACAGCACAGATTTGAAGCAATGCTGAAGGAGCGTCAGAATCCCCTAGCTAAAATACACAGCGGTGATAGGGATAAGCGAGGTCAATGCACATAACGATACACCGCAAAGTACCCCATGGTTTTGATTATGCCTTTTCTTTGAACACGGTATTTTCCACTGCCTCGCCCTACCCCCATCCCACTTCCCCCCTGGGAGCCTGCAAAGTACATGCAGTAGACAGGGAGGGAGTTCCAATCAGGTTACAAGACATGTGCAACAGTATACTACTGTATGTAGGAAAATCCTCCACCTACAGTACTCTGATTTATGTGAAACCTGTGTGCACCCTTTCATTGAATGTATAACAAAGAAAAAAAAATAATAAAGTGAATGTCACGGGAACATAGAAAAAAAAGGTTGGCACTTTGGGACTCTCAGCGTGGGAGGTGGGAGCCTTCATCGCTAGGTTGGTATGGAAGGGGAGACAATTAGCTACCGGAGGGTATTAACCCCAAGTTTCTGTGACCCTCACAAGGCTCATGGCAAGCATCGGAACCCATGGTGGGTCTGAATTAACGGGCCCATTATAGTCTATGGGAAAATGGGTCCACTTTGCATACTGATATCTCTGGTCCTGGGTGTCCCAGAGACTCAGGACTGGTACCATACAAAAGAGGAGACTCTTGGCTTTCGGGGCAGACCAACCACTAGTTTATGTGACACTGGAAAAGGAAACGGGAAGCAACCGTGTTTCGGGTCCCCTCCAGTTGTCCGCCTAGCTTGCACAGGATGCAGGGTTTCTGGCTAGATAGGAAATACTGTACAGAAATGCTAAGCATGGTAATTTGACATCCAGGAACATAGGGAGGAGTTTTTATCTCTCTCCATTATACTTAGAAAAATTACACTTGCCACTGTACGTTACAAGCTGTTTGTGCTAATTAGTACACTAGTAGAACATACTGTACAGAGATACTAAGGACAGTGATTTGGCATCCACGAATTTAGGGAGGAGCTTTAATCTCTCTCCATTGTAATCTTTCTAAGTATAATAGAGAGAGATAAAAGCTCCTCCCTAAGTTCCTGGGTGCCAAATTACAGTCTTTAGTATCTCTGTATTCTATGTTCTACTAGTGTACTAATTAGCATGAACAGCTTGTAACGTACAGTGGCAAGTTTAATATTTCTATGTATAATGGAGAGAGAGATAAAAGCTCCTCTGAAAGTTCCTAGATGCCAAATCACCGTCCTTAGTATCTCTGTACAGTATGTTCTACTAGTGTACTAATTAGCACAAACGGCTATTAACGGAATGCCAAATCACCGAACTTAGTATCTGTTATGATTCCTGTACTCCAGACCGGAGGAGATCTTATGGCAGGGATCTGAGTACAGGAAAATAAGCTGGTTGTGGGAGCTGGATAGCCTAGTAACCCCTGGCGCCCTAACGCCGTTGTCTCGCCCGTGTTATCAGAAATCCCCTGCGAGACTATGGTTGCTTGAGCCCATGGCAGCCGCGTTCGAAGGGCGGATTATGTCTGCCCAACCCCGATGCCCCCGCAGGTCTTAATGGGAGACAAGGGGAAGTCCGAGACAGGGTGATAACAAGGGGCCCTCTGACTAAGCAACCAGGCCAGGGGTTACAAGCTAACTAACTAAATCAAAAGGTATGTGCGGACTAGCCGCCAGGAAAAAGGACAACCAAGGATCCACTGATCCGACACTCCTATCCGGCACCGCCGGACACCAGAGTGGATCTGTGGAAGCGGAATCCTCCGCAAAGCTCCAGAACACAATTAAACAAAATAATAAACAGAAGCGGACAAGCCGCAACACACGGCTGCGCCGCGACTCACGAACACCACCAGATGTTAAAGGTGCTCGGTCAGACTCCAGGAACAGATGGTAACTTCCGAGTACAGGATCTCTGAGGACAGGAACAACCGAAAAGACCGGGACTGGGAACTCTCTGCAGCAGACACAGGCAAACAGGAAGCTATCACCGGCGTCTGTAAGAAGTCCTGAGGGTGCTTTTATTCAGGCACCCTCCAATCAGGATCCAGACAGGACAATCAAATAGAAATGCCGTGCAGCTTGCATGCTGCACGGCCAGCACATAATCAGGGTAACGAGAATAGACCCAGCAACGGGGAACGCGGCTGAACGTGGCGTCCCCGTTGCTAAGGTCAGAGCGGCTCCGTGCGCCCGGCGTCTTAGCGTTGCCAGGGAGCCGGCGGCTGAACGCGCACGGCGTCCCTGGTTGCTAGGCGCCGGGCCGCACGGCCGAGCGGACCCCGGCGCCTAACAGTACCCCCCCCTTCAGGAGGGGTCAAGGAACCACTAAAGCCAGGTTTCCGAGGAAATTCACGAAAAAATGCCCTTTTGAGCTTTGGGGCATGAAGGTCTTCATCCAGGACCCACGACCTTTCCTCTGGCCCATAACCTCTCCAATGCACCAAAAAATAAAGCCGACCCCGGGACAACTTGGAATCGAGAACCTTCTCAACCAAGAACTCTTGCTGACCCTGTACATTAACTGGTGATCTCCCCTGAGATTTTTTACGAGGAAATCTGCTGGACGAAACATATGGTTTAAGCAATGAGCAATGGAAGGTATTTCCGATCCGTAAAGTTTTTGGTAAACGTAACCGGAAAGCAACTGGATTGACTTTTTTGATAATGAGAAATGGTCCAATATATCTAGGACCCAATCTGGCTGAGGTTTGTCGAAGTTTGATGTTGCGAGTCGACAACCACACCCTGTCTCCTACTTTAAAAGTGCACGGCCGCCGGAGCCTGTCAGAAAAAATTTTTTCCCGGAAAGCTGCTTTTCTGAGAGCCAGGTGCACTTTTTTCCAAATAAGTTTAAGATGAGAGGTCAGGGCCAGAGAGGAGACAGAGGAATGTTGAAAAAATGAATTAGCTCTGGGGTGGAAACCAAAAACTGCAAAAAATGGAGACACATTGGTGGAGGAATGACAGGCATTATTATAAGCAAACTCCGCCAATGGAAGAAACTCAGACCAGTCATTTTGGAGTTTGGCCGAGTACAAACGCAAATATTGTTTTAGAGATTGGTTAACTCGCTCAGTCTGTCCATTGGATTGTGGATGATAGCCGGAGGTTAATGATAATTTCATCTTTAATGAAGCACAAAAAGACTTCCAAAATTGCGCAATGAATTGTGGACCCCTGTCAGAAACAATATCAGTGGGTAACCCATGGAGTCTGAAAACATGACGGAGGAACAAGACTGCCAATCCCTGGGCAGATGGCAATCGGGGAAGAGCAATAAAATGGGCCATCTTGCTAAAACGGTCCACTACCACCCATATGACTCGGCATCCGGCTGACAGAGGGAGATCCACCACAAAATCCATGGAGATATGCGACCATGGCCTAAGAGGAACTTTCAAGGGCATAAGTTGACCAATAGGCAAAGAACGGGGAACTTTATGCTGTGCACAGACCTGACACGAAAAAACAAACTCTTTAATGTCTTTGGAAAGACCAGGCCACCATACTGAGCGGGATACTAATTCCAAAGTCTTAGCGATTCCCGGATGCCCTGCAACTTTGCTATCATGAAATTCCGCCAAAACAGTTGCTCTCAAAAACTCAGGAACAAAAAGACGACTAGCAGGAGTATTTCCCGGAGCTTGATGTTGAAGCAGCTTTAATTGGGAAAATACATCCTGTGTGAGACCTGCCTGAATGACTGAAGGCGGAAGTATGGGAGTAACAGGACTGTTGTCTTGAACCGGAAGGAAACTGCGTGACAGGGCATCTGCCTTGGTATTCTTGGAACCTGGTCTGAAGGTGATAATGAATTTGAAACGAGTAAAAAATAAAGCCCAACGAGCCTGTCGGGCATTCAGTCGTTTAGCCGATTCAATGTATTGAAGATTTTTGTGATCAGTCAAAACTGAAATGGTGTGGGTAGCTCCTTCAAGCCAATGTCTCCACTCCTCAAAAGCCCATTTAATAGCCAGCAATTCCCGGTTACCAACATCGTAGTTGGATTCTGCAGATGAGAATTTCCTGGACATAAAGGCACAAGGATGTAACTCAAGGGAATCTGGATCCTTCTGAGAAAGGATAGCCCCTACTCCAACCTCCGAGGCATCCACCTCAATAATGAAAGGTAATTCTGGGTTGGGATGTCTAAGGACAGGGGCTGAGACAAAGGCTTGTTTTAAGGCCTGAAAAGATAACTCCGCTTCACATGACCAATTGGTAGGATCTGCTCCCTTCTTAGTAAGTGCCACAATGGGAGCAACTAGGTCAGAGAAAGAGTGAATAAATCTTCTATAGTAGTTTGCAAACCCTAAAAAGCGCTGAATTGCTTTTAAATTGGTGGGTTGCGCCCAACTAAGGATGGCTTGGAGCTTTTTTGGTTCCATTCGGAATCCCCGAGGGGAAATAATGTACCCTAAAAAGGATACTTCCGTGACATGAAATTCACACTTCTCCAGCTTGGCATATAAGTGATTTTCACGTAATCTCTTTAGCACCTGACGCACCTGGGTAACATGTTGTTCCACGGAGTCAGAATATATCAAAATATCGTCTAAATAGACCACGACGAATCTTCCCAGAAACTCACGGAGCACATCATTAATGAGATCCTGGAAAACTGCCGGAGCGTTAGATAGGCCGAATGGCATGACCAGATACTCATAGTGGCCCGACTGAGTACTAAATGCCGTTTTCCACTCATCCCCTGACCTGATTCTGATGAGGTTATATGCTCCTCTAAGATCAATCTTAGAAAAAATAACAGCCGAACGTAGCTGATCAAAGAGGACAGAGATCAGCGGCAGAGGGTAAGTATTCTTTACTGAGATTTTATTCAAAGCTCTAAAGTCAATGCAGGGTCTGAGTGAACCATCCTTCTTCTCTACGAAGAAGAAACCTGCACTTAAAGGGGATTTAGATGGCCTGATAAACCCTTTCCCAAGGCTTTCTTTCACATACTCATTCATGGCCACAGTTTCAGGACCAGACAATGCATATAACCTTCCTTTAGGCAACGTGGCACCAGGAATTAACTCAATGGCACAATCATAAGGCCTATGGGGAGGCAAAATATCCGCATTGCCCTTGGAAAACACATCAACAAAATCCTGGTATTCCCCAGGAATATGTGCGGAACTGGCGGCAGCTACTCGGATAGGAAGCGTAATACATTCTTTATCACAGATGGTACCCCATTGTAGGATCTCCCCAGACTGCCAATCAATGACGGGATTATGAAAGGCCAGCCAAGGATGACCCAGAACCACAGGAACTGCTGGACAATGGGTAAGGAAAAACTCAATTTTTTCAGAATGCAGAGCTCCCACCGAGAGCAAAACAGGAGGTGTACATAGAGAAATAACCCCATTGGATAAAGGACTCCCATCTAAACCATGCATGGTGATACACCTACCTAAGGTTAGCTGAGGAATACCTAAGGCCTTGGCCCATGTTAAATCCATAAAGTTTCCTGCAGCTCCACTGTCCACAAAAGCAGAGACCGAGGAACAGAGGCTGCCATAGGAAACTTTAGCAGGAACCAACAGTGAATTATTTGAGGAGATGAGCTGCAGACCAAAGTGAACCCCCTCACAATTCACTTGGTCAGGAAGTTTCCCAACTTGTTTGGACAACTACGGGCAAAATGTCCCTTACCTCCGCAGTATAAACACAGACCATAATTTTGCCTCCTGGTTCTTTCTTCCGGAGACAATTTGGAGAGACCAATCTGCATAGGCTCCTCTATGTCTACAGGAATGGAAGGAACCCAGGGAGAGGACCCGACAGATGCCCCTTTTTCAGCCCTCCGCTCTCTGAGCCGACGATCTATTTTAATAGATAGCTCCATGAGGTTATCGAGGGTCTCAGGAGCGGGATACTGGAGGAGACTGTCTTTTATAGATTCCGATAAGCCGAGGCGAAACTGACTGCGCAGGGCTGGGTCATTCCAGCCACAGTCGTTCGACCAACGGCGAAACTCCGTACAATAATTCTCTGCGGGATTCCTACCCTGTCTAAGAGCACGCAACTGACTTTCTGCGGACGCCTCTCTATCAGGGTCGTCATACAATAGCCCTAAAGATTTTAAAAAGGCGTCTACAGACGATAAGGCCGGATCGTCTGTCTTTAAACCAAAAGCCCAGGTCTGAGGATCCCCCTGAAGTAGAGAAATAATAATCCCAACCCGCTGAGCCTCTGTACCTGAGGTAACTGGTCTTAAACGAAAATACAGTTTGCAAGATTCTTTAAAATTAAAAAACTGTTTTCTATCCCCAGAAAAACGGTCAGGCAGATGCATTTTTGGTTCAGGGATGACCCTCGGGGAAGTCCGTAACAGATCTTCCTGTGACCTCACCCGGAGGGACAGATCCTGAACCATCTGAGTAAGTTCCTGAATCTGACTAACAAGAAGCTGGCCAGGGTTTGGCCTAACACCGGTGGGATTCATAAGGCCGACAAAAATCTCCCAACTAAAAAGTGAAAAAATTTACTGTAAGTTAAATCTTTTCTTTTGTAGGCCGGTGATAATGTTATGATTCCTGTACTCCAGACCGGAGGAGATCTTATGGCAGGGATCTGAGTACAGGAAAATAAGCTGGTTGTGGGAGCTGGATAGCCTAGTAACCCCTGGCGCCCTAACTCCGTTGTCTCGCCCGTGTTATCAGAAATCCCCTGCGAGACTATGGTTGCTTGAGCCCATGGCAGCCGCGTTCGAAGGGCGGATTATGTCTGCCCAACCCCGATGCCCCCGCAGGTCTTAATGGGAGACAAGGGGAAGTCCGAGACAGGGTGATAACAAGGGGCCCTCTGACTAAGCAACCAGGCCAGGGGTTACAAGCTAACTAACTAAATCAAAAGGTATGTGCGGACTAGCCGCCAGGAAAAAGGACAACCAAGGATCCACTGATCCGACACTCCTATCCGGCACCGCCGGACACCAGAGTGGATCTGTGGAAGCGGAATCCTCCGCAAAGCTCCAGAACACAATTAAACAAAATAATAAACAGAAGCGGACAAGCCGCAACACACGGCTGCGCCGCGACTCACGAACACCACCAGATGTTAAAGGTGCTCGGTCAGACTCCAGGAACAGATGGTAACTTCCGAGTACAGGATCTCTGAGGACAGGAACAACCGAAAAGACCGGGACTGGGAACTCTCTGCAGCAGACACAGGCAAACAGGAAGCTATCACCGGCGTCTGTAAGAAGTCCTGAGGGTGCTTTTATTCAGGCACCCTCCAATCAGGATCCAGACAGGACAATCAAATAGAAATGCCGTGCAGCTTGCATGCTGCACGGCCAGCACATAATCAGGGTAACGAGAATAGACCCAGCAACGGGGAACGCGGCTGAACGTGGCGTCCCCGTTGCTAAGGTCAGAGCGGCTCCGTGCGCCCGGTGTCTTAGCGTTGCCAGGGAGCCGGCGGCTGAACGCGCACGGCATCCCTGGTTGCTAGGCGCCGGGCCGCACGGCCGAGCGGACCCCGGCGCCTAACAGTATCTCTGTACAGTATGTCCTATTAGGGTACTAATTAGCATGAACAGCTTGTAACGTACATGGCAGGTTTAATATTTCTATGTATAATGGAGAGAGATAAAAGCTCCTCAGTAAGTTCCTGGATGCCAAATCACCGTACTTAGTATCTCTGTACAGTATGTTCTATTAGGGTACTAATTAGCTGTTCGTGCTAACTAGTACCCTAATAGAAAATACTATACAGAGATACTAAAGACGGTGATTTGGCAACCAGGAATTTACGGAGGAGAAAGATCAAACCTGCCACTGTATGTTACAAGCTGCTCGTGCTAATTAGTACACTAGAAGAACATGCTGTACAGAGATACTACGGACAGTGATTTGGCATCCACGAACTTAGGGAGGAGCTTTTATCTCTCTCCATTATACTTAGAAAGATTACAATGGAGAGAGATAAAAGCTCCTACCTAAGTTCCTGGATGCCAAATCACTGTACTTAGTATCTCTGTACAGTATGTTCTACTAGTGTACTAATTAGCACGAACAGCTTGTAACGTACAGTGGCAATTTTAATCTTTCTATGTATAATATTGAGAGATAAAAGCTTCTCCCTAAGTTCCTGGTTGCCAAATCACCATCCTTAGTATCTTTGCATAGTATTTTCTATTAGGGTACTAATTAGCACAAACAGCTAATTAGTACCCTAATAGAACATACTGTACAGAGATACTAAGTATGGTGATTTGGCATCCAGGAACTTACTGAGGAGCTTTTATCTCTCTCCATTATACATAGAAAGATTAAACTTGCAACTGTACGTTACAAGCTGTTCGTGCTAATTAATACACTAGTAGAACATACTGTACAGAGATACTAAGGATGGTGATTTGGCATCTAGGAACTTACTGAGGAGCTTTTATCTCTCTCCATTATACATAGAAAGATTAAACTTGCCACTCTACGTTACAAGCTGTTTGTGCTAATTAGTACACTAGTAGAATATAGAATACAGAGATACTAAGGACAGTAATTTGGCATCCAGGAATTTAGGGAGGAGCTTTTATCTCTCTCCATTATACTTAGTTAGATTACAATGGAGAGATTAAAGCTCCTCCCTAAGTTTGTGGATGCCAAATCACTGTACTTAGTATCTCTGTACAGTATGTTCTACTAGTGTACTAATTAGCACGAACAGCTTGTAACGTACAGTGGCAATTTTAATCTTTCTATGTATAATATAGAGAGATAAAAGCTCCTCCCTAAGTTCCTGGTTGCCAAATCACCATCCTTAGTATCTTTGCATAGTATTTTCTATTAGGGTACTAATTAGCACAAACAGCTAATTGGTACCCTAATAGAACATACTGTACAGAGATACTAAGTATGGAGATTTTGTATCCAGGAACTTATTGAGGAGCTTTTATCTCTCTCCATTATACATAGAAAGATTAAACTTGCCGCTGTACGTTACAAGCGCTTCGTGCTAATTAGTACCCTAATAGAACATACTGTACAGAGATACGAAGTATGGTGATTTGGCATCCAGTTAAAAGCTGTTCGTGCTAATTAGTATACTAGTAGAACATACTGTACAGAGATACTAAGAATGGTGATTTGGCATCTGGGAACTTCCAGAGGAGCTTTTATCTCTCTCCATTTTACATAGAAAGATTAAACTTGCCGCTGTACTTTACAAGCTGTCCGTGCTAATTAGTACCCTAATAGAAAATACTATACAGAGATACTAAAGACGGTAATTTGGCACCCAGGAATTTAGGGAGGAGCTTTTATCTCTCTCCATTATACTTAGAAAGATTACAATGGAGAGAGATAAAAGCTCCTCCCTAAGTTCGTGGATGTCAAATCACTGTCCTTAGTATCTCTGTACAGTATGTTCTACTAGTGTACTAATTAGCACAAACAGCTTGTAACGTACAGTGGCAAGTGTAATTTTTCTAAGTATAATGGAGTGAGATAAAAACTCCTCCCTATGTTCCTGGATGTCAAATTACCATGCTTAGCATTTCTGTACAGTATTTCCTATCTAGCCAGAAACCCTGTATCCTGTGCAAGCTAGGCGGACAACTGGAGGGGACCCGAAACACGGTTGCTTCTCGTTTCCTTTTCTAGTGTCACATAAACTAGTGGTTTGTCTGCCCCGAAAGCCAAGAGTCTCCTCTTTTGTATGGTACCAGTCCTGAGTCTCTGGGACACCCAGAACCAGAGATATCAGTACGCAAAGTGGACCCATTTTCCCATAGACTATAATGGGACCGTTAATTCAGACCCACCATAGGTTCCGACGCTTGCCATGAGCCTTGTGGGGGTCACAGAAACTTGGGGTTGGTACCCTCCGGTAGCTAATTGTCTCCCCTTCCATACCAACCTAGTGATGAAGGCTCCCACCTCCCATGCTGAGAGTCACAAAGTGCCAACCTTTTTTTTTTTCTATGTTCCCGTGACATTCACTTTATTATTTTTTTTCTTTGTTGTACATTCAATGAAAGGGTGCACACAGGTTTCACATAAATCAAAGTAAATCTGCAGCAGCGATTCATTCCGCTATATACAAATACACAGCGGTAATGAGTATAAATTAGTGTATTCCAACGCAACTAACTGAGCAACACAGTACTGTAGATCGGCAGCATTTGTGTATTGTACCTGACCTGAACTCCCTCCCTGTCCACTGCATGACCTGTGCAGGCTCCCAGGGGGGAAGGGCGATGGGGGTAGGGAGAGGTGGTGGAAAACACTGTGCTTTTGAAATACAAGTATTAACGTCCGAGTCCCCTAAGGCATAAACCAACACCAATGGGAAGGAAGTGCCAACCTTTTTTTAATGTGTTCCTGTAACATTCACTTTATTATTATTATTTTTCTTTGTTATACATTCAATGGAAGGGTGCACACAGGTTTCACATAAATCAGAGTGGGCGGTGGATTTTCCTACATACAGTAGTATACTGTTGCACATGTCTTGTAACCTGATCGGAACTCCCTCCCCGTCTACTGCATGTACTTTGCAGGCTCCCAGGGGGGGGAAGGGGAAAGTGGGATGGGGGTAGGGTGAGGCAGTGGAAAATACCGTGTTCAAAGAAAGGCATAATCAAAACCATGGGGAACTTTGCGGTGTATCGTTATGCGCAAAGACCTCACTTATCCCTATCACCCCTGTGTATTTTAGCTAGGGGATTCTGACGCTCCTTCAGCATTGCCCCGTGACCTACCAAATCTGTGCTGTTACTTGCTCCATAGCCGAGGGCCTCCATTGGGCGAGGAGTCACAGGCGGTAGCCATTTCAATTGAGTCTGCCCTGCTACAGAATTGTATGTATACCATATGGTGCATAGACCCTAAACAGTACAACTGCTCCTGCAGCTTTGCCCTACTTTATGTGAATAACTCCCTCCCTGTCTACTGCATGACCTGTGCAGGATCCCAGGGGGGAAGGGCGATGGGCAAGCGGGAGGCGGTGGAAAATACTGTGCTTTTGAAATGCAAGTACTGTATGAGTCTGAGTCCCCAGTAGCCTACTGCTAGCCCATCGCCCTTCCCCCCTGGGAGCCTGCACAGATCATGCAGTGGACAGGGAGGGAATTCAGGTCCTGTGCAATACACAAATGCCGAAGATCTACTGTACTGTTTTGCTCACTCAGAATACACTAATTTCTACTCATTACCGCTGTGTAGATGCATTTAGTGTAAAGAATCGCTCCTGCAGATCTACTCTGATTTATATGAAACTTGTGTGCATCCTTCCATTGGATGTATTAGAGAGAAAAAAAAATATTAAAGTGAATGTCACGGGTACACATAAAAAAAAAGGTTGGCACTTCCTTCCCATTGGTGTTGGTTTATGCCGTAGGGGACTCGGACGCTCATATAATTGCATTTCAAAGGCACGGTATTTTCCATCGTCTCCCCCTACCTCCATCGCCCTTCCCCCCTGGGAGCCTGCACAGATCATGCAGTAGACAGGGAGGGAATTCAGGTCCTGTGCAATACACAAACGCTGAAGATCTACTGTACTGTTTTGCTCAATTTGTTGCATCAGAATACACTCATTTCTACTCATTGCCGCTGTGTAGTTGCATTTAGCGTAAAGAATCGCTCCTGCAGATGTACTCTGATTTATATGTAACTTTTGTGCACCTTTCCATTGACTGTCTTACAATGAAAATAAAATAATACAGTGTATTATTACAATAAAAAAAAGAAGGCACATCAGGTCTCGAACCCTGGACCCTCAGCGTGGGAGGTGGGAGCCTTCACCCCTAGCCCACGATGCCTCATGAGAGATTCACAATTTCATGTGTAAAAGTACTGCAAACAGCGCCTGGCCCCCCACCCCATTGGTGTTGGTTTATGCCTTAGAGGACTCGGACACTCGCATTTGTAAAGCACAGTATTTTCCACCGCCTCCTGCTAGCCCTCCATTCCCATTATGCCTTAGGGAACTCAGACGCTCATGTATTTTAAAAGCACGGTGTTTATACATTGTACTGTACATTCTTCCTTTTACACAATTAGTTGCGTCTCCATACACATACAGTACTCTACAGTAGGTCACCATCTTTTTCCACCGCCTCCCGTTACGCCTACAGTATAAACATTACAGTCGTCACTGACCAATTGCCAGAGCTGTACAGGTACAGGTAGATCAATCCGCCGCTATACTGTACGATCGAAAGTACTGGATTAGTGGAGCATTAGCCACCCAGTGGTGGAGATGTGTAATGCATGCTGAGTATCTAGATCGCCTCAACGCGCCTGCCTGTGATTAAACTCAGCTATCGCCTTAGCGTGACTAAACGGACATCTAGGCGGAGAATCGGTCAAGACAAAGGTGGCTACATCTGTATATGCCAAGCACTGATGCTCTCTGCATTATATGGCATTCACTGCCATTCTCCATGCATTATATGACAGTCACTACCATGCTCTCTGCATTATATGGTGGCTACTACGATGCTCACTGCATTATACAGCAGTCACTGCAAAGTTCTCTGCATTATACAGTATATTAGTGAGGTTTTCTGCATTATGTGGTGGTCACTAAAATGTTCTCCGTGATCACAAAAAGGCTTTGAATGGTATTGGCAGTCACTTAAATGCTGTCAGTATCATATGGTAGTCACAAGAAATGCTTTCAGTATTGTATGGGAGTCACAATTTTGCTATCAATATTATCTTCCAGTCACTAAAATGTTCTTTGTATTGGCCTGGCTGTCACTAAATTGCTCTCCATATTGTCTGGCTGTCACAGAGATTGCAGATAGAATGGCTGATTTTTACACTACTGCACATACATCATTGTCTGAGATTTCACTCTGCTGAACCAATTAAGCAGTCCAAAGTCGCATGAATCTGCACCCATGGGCGAAGATGAGTGGTAACAGGTTATCAGGAAATGGGCTGTACAGAGTCGCACGATACAACTCATTTTCATAGAGATGTCATGGGTGTGTTGTTCATTTTTATGAAGTCCAAGAGTCGGCATGGTGGTGCTGGTAGTAGTGGTAGGTGGCGCCAACAGCTGTCTTGCATCCAGGTGACTGGGGTGATGCTGTGCCACTGTATACGGTACAATCAACTCATCATAGCCTTCAATTTCTACGGAGCATACAAGGCACTAAAAATCGCAAGATCCATCCACAAAATAGAATTGTGTGCAACTCTGCTTCAGTCCCAGATGGCTAGTTATCAAAGCTTGGAGAGAGATAAAGTGGACAGAGATAATGTACCAACTAATCAGCTACTACCTGTCATCAGAATCACTCTGTTTTTTATTGTTTGAACTAGTGTGCATTAAATGTGCCAGTATGACAATACACTGAGATTTGTAAAGTAGATATTTGTAGCTTAATAGTAAAGCCAGCCTGTGGTTTGGAACTGCTCTACGGGACATGGTATCAGGTGCTGCCAGTAACCACAAGTGACATATTCTTTGTTGTTAAGGATAAAATAAAAGAACAAGATGTACCAAAGTATAGAGAACAAATGTTGGTCTCATATCTAGCAGACTATGGTAGCAAAACAATGATTAAACAGGAAGTAATACAAATGAATGTGACATAATTACATAAAGAACATAAGAGCAGCAAAAAAAATTAAAACATCAAGTAATAAAAGTCAAATGTAATCATCATATTGTAGCAAACAAAACACAAGGAAACCTCCAATAGGTAGCAAATAAATACATTTAAATGAGGAAAAGCAGTGTCCATTGGAACAAAGGATCCAAAGAATATTTCAATTAAGTTAATTTTTTCATCTGTTTGAATTTACTTTTTATTTTTGAATTTACTTTTATACAGAAATCTACTAATGAGAACACAGGTAAGAAATAGTAATAACTTCAAACCCTCATGCCCATTTTCATATATAGTAGGAGCAATAGCAGAGCCGGCCCTAACCAATATGATGCCTTAGGCAAGATTTTGGCTGGTGCCCCCTAGCACCACCGCTAGTTCTGCCTCTGATCCTGCACCCCTTTCCAAGCACCATCACCCCCCACCCAAAGCAGTCCTTTTTTTTTTTTTTCCTACCCCCTGTAATTTAAATATCAGTGTGCACATTTGGCACACAGCCCAAAAGGGGGGTGTTTTTGCTGGCAAGGGGCATGGCCACACAATAGTACCCCCAATTCAAATTATGCCTCACAGTAGTGCAACTTTATTCACAATTTATCATGCGATAGTGTCCCTTATTCACATTACATCACACAGTAGTACCACTTTTCCTTATATACGTAACTCCTTACAGTAGTGCCCCTCATTCACATAACATCATACTGAATTGCTCCTTATTCACATTACACCACACCATATTGCTCTTTATTCTCATTACACCACACCATATTGCTCCTTATTCACATTACACCTCACCATATTGCTCTTTATTCACATTAGACCACACAGTAGTGCCCTTTCTATACGTTATGTGGCGGCCACACAGTAAAGCACCATATACACATAATGCCACACATTGGTAATGCATTTATACACATAATACCACACAGCAATGCCCCTTACACATATGACACACATTATTAATGTCCTTATAAACATAATGCACCTTACACATTATGCCAACCCTTATTAATGCCCTTATACACATAATTTCCCTTACACATATGCCGCACATTGTTAATGCCCTTATACACATAATGACACACAATGTCTCTTACACATATGCCGCACATTATTAGTGCCCTTATACAAATAATGACACACATAGTGCCCCTTACACATATGTTACACATTATTAATGCCCTTATACACATAATGACACATATAGTTCCTGGCGTAAGTTAACTGGCAGCTCTGCTAATGTCGGGTGCCTATTTTTTTTATGAAAATGCATCTTATTTGCATTGCTATGTGGCTAGAATGCACAAGCAGCTTCTGCTGATAAAAATGATATGCAGCATGCCTATATACTGTGTGCGACTGTGGCTGTATCTGCATACGAAATGCTACACACAGAATATAGGCATGCCGCATATCATTTTAATCAGCAGAAGCTGCTTGTTACCCTAGGCTTACCAGATGCCCTAGGCAATTGCCTAGTTTATACCTAAAAACAACAG
The DNA here is from genome assembly GCF_028390025.1 of Pseudophryne corroboree. Lineage (NCBI taxonomy): Eukaryota > Metazoa > Chordata > Amphibia > Anura > Myobatrachidae > Pseudophryne > Pseudophryne corroboree. Next base: position 197,463,788 of record NC_086451.1, read on the forward strand.
ATGTGCACTCCTGACCTCCCCCCCCCCTCCCTCCCCCCCAATAGTAGGGTAAGTGTGCACACTCCCAAGCGCTGGTAATTATCGAGGAATGAAGATTGAATGATGGCACAGTCTGCCGCCCCTACTTATAAGGATAATTGTATTCCTTATGCTACAAACAAAACACTAATTTGCCCGGGAGTAAACTCCCAGCAAATGAAGAGGGGCACTGTCTGTGCCAATCAATGAAAACAATATAAATTTATTACCGATAAAATTTCATATAGTTTATTTAAAAAACTCAAATGTCACACATATATGCTGCAGCATAAATATTCAATCAAAAAACCATGATTAAATAATTAATATATAATTTATCAATTCATATATTTGCATATTCCCCCAATTCATATCATACAATTTAATATGTGCCAAAAACTTATAAAACCTTTATGTAGGACCATAGGTGTGCGCAGGGGGGGTGCCTGGTGCGCACAGGCACCCCCTAATATCTGGCACCCCGATCTCACATGCCTGATGCAGCGATCGCAGAGCAGGCTGATTACTGTCCCCTCTGCACTGCACCCTGTCAGGACTGTATTACTGACCAGACGCCTGGGTTAATCAAGGGTGCCACTGCCACCAGCTTTCAAACTCCCAGCTCCACCTCCATGTACAAAAACAGCGTGATGTGATGTGATTACGTCATGCTGCTCGTACACCCACCCGCCACACGCCCACCTCTCTCCTTGTTATGCTATGCCAACGCCAACCACTGATGAGGATCAGCATGCAGCCAGTGTTCCTCTTAGGAAGACAAATTCAATACTGGCAGGCGGTTGGCAGCAACATTGACACGTCACTCGTTTTTCCAGCAGCAGCAGCAGTACTAGTCTGCGACTGTTAGTGTCAGTGAGTGACTGACTTGTAAGTAAGCTGCTGCAACTTGCAGAGGAAAGAGAGGGAGAGCCAGACCAGGCTGAGGAGGAGCAGTGTAATTGCACTGAGTGCCATCAGGGGTGTTTGTTTGGAGCACACCACAACATCTGACAATGCATCTGCTTTATTAGGATTGGTACAAGGGTGGATATTTTATATTGCATTGACCATCACTGTCGAAGGGGTGTGTCTAGCACCGCCTTTTGGGCGTATCTACACGCCCAAAAGGCGGTGCTAGACACACCCCTCCGACAGTGCACCCCCTAATAAAATGGTCTGCGCACGCCTATGTGTAGGACTATTCCTTTATAATGTCCACTGGACTACATATAAATATATAGAGGTATGGGCTGATCTTCAAACACTATGTGTTCATGTGTCCCGGAGATTGCTTTAAGATTGTTAATGAATAATGTGTTCACACACTGATTTATGTAATAAGATGTTATCATATATATAGATCATTCATATCACCTACAGCTGATTTCCATTTTTAAAGTGCTCCGTAATTCCACTCCCTCTGCTGGTGCTTTTCCGTTTAGTGCAGACTATCTGGAGTATTGAGTCTTTTGCAGGCATCCACAGTGCTCCGGCTCCCTCTGCTGGTACTTAGCCGCTATTGCACATGCACTGATAATTATGCCGTGAATAAGTGCTGGTTTCAAATGGTGATAAATATAAAGATGATATGACCTGGCTCAGTCACCTCGAAAACGTGTTTCTCCACCTTCTACCACATCAGCGGCTTCCTCAGTTCGAATGACTGTGCTCAGTAGACTCCGTTTATATAGTCCCTGTAATTTGTAATTCCCGCGCCAATTTGCGCATGCGCACTTACTCGTGCGTTCCAAGCCTCACTTTCAGTCCATTCCTTTTATAAACTTCCGCGGCCATTTTACCAGCCCATACCAAGCCTCATTTTCATGTCTGAACATAATTTCAGAGGTATTTCCTTGAAGACCAAGCCTCGTTTTGAATCCCGGTGGCCATCTTTAATTTTGAATAAACCACTTTTGTTTATATTCCACCCCTAGTTTTCAAACCCAGTTAACATTAAAATGAACACTGCTTATAAGGCACATTTAAAATACATATATATTTATTAGAGATGAGCGGGTTCGGTTCCTCTGAATCCGAACCCGCCCGAACTTCAGGTTTTTTACACGGGTCCGAGCAGGCTCGGATCTTCCCGCCTTGCTCGGCTAACCCGAGCGCGCCCGAACGTCATCATCACGCTGTCGGATTCTCGCGAGGCTCGGATTCTATCGCGAGACTCGGATTCTATATAAGGAGCCGCGCGTCGCCGCCATTTTCACACGTGCATTGAAAGTCATAGGGAGAGGACGTGGCTGGCGTCCTCTCCGTTTAGAGAAGAGAGAGACACAGTATTTTGGGGAGCATTATTAGGAGGAGTACTACTACACTGTATACTACTATACTACTTGCTGAAGTGATATTTATAGATTAGATAGTGTGACTGTAAGTGTATTATCTGACTTGTGGGGGAGACACTGACAGTGGGGAGCAGTTAGAGTCTGAGAGCAGGACTCAGGAGTACATATAACGTACAGTGCACACTTTTGCTGCCAGAGTCAGTGCCACACTGCCATTGTTGTGACCACACTGACCACCAGTATAATAATATATTTTGTGATTGTCTGCTTAGGCCTCGGAGTACTAGTTGCAAGTTGCAACGTGACCTGAAGTGACCACCAGTTTAATAATCAATCACCACCAGTTTAATATATATATATATATATATATATATAATTGTATATAATATATATATATATATATATATATAATATTGTATACCACCTACCCGTGGTTTTTTTTTTTCATTCTTCTTTATACATACTACTATAGTAGCTTACTGTAGCAGTCTGCGGTGCTGTGCTGACCTGACAGTGTCCAGCAGGTCCGTCATCAGTCATTACATAATAAATATATATAGTACCTGTCCGGCTGCAGTACTAGTGATATTATATTGATTTCATCTCATTATCAATAATTTATCATCCAGTCTAGACTCTATATTAGCAGCAGACACAGTACGTTAGTCCACGGCTGTAGCTACCTCTGTGTCGGCACTCGGCAGTCCATCCATAATTGTATACCACCTACCCGTGGTTTTTTTTTTTTCTTTCTTCTTTGTACATACTACTATAGAGTATAGTAGCTTACTGTAGCAGTCTGCGGTGCTGCTGAGCTGACAGTGTCCAGCAGGTCCGTCATCAGTCATCATTACCTAATAAATATATTATCTACCTGTCCGGCTGCAGTACTAGTGATATTATATATACATACATATATATATTGATTTCATCTCATTATCAATCATCCAGTCTATATTAGCAGCAGACACAGTACGTTAGTCCACGGCTGTAGCTACCTCTGTGTCGGCACTCGGCAGTCCATCCATAATTGTATACCACCTACCCGTGGTTTTTTTTCTTCTTTCTTCTTTGTACATACTACTATAGTATAGTAGCTTACTGTAGCAGTCTGCGGTGCTGCTGAGCTGACAGTGTCCAGCAGGTCCGTCATCAGTCATCATTACCTAATAAATATATTATCTACCTGTCCGGCTGCAGTACTAGTGATATTATATATACATACATATATATATTGATTTCATCTCATTATCAATCATCCAGTCTATATTAGCAGCAGACACAGTACGTTAGTCCACGGCTGTAGCTACCTCTGTGTCGGCACTCGGCAGTCCATCCATAATTGTATACCACCTACCCGTGGTTTTTTTTTTTCTTTCTTCTTTGTACATACTACTATAGAGTATAGTAGCTTACTGTAGCAGTCTGCGGTGCTGCTGAGCTGACAGTGTCCAGCAGGTCCGTCATCAGTCATCATTACCTAATAAATATATTATCTACCTGTCCGGCTGCAGTACTAGTGATATTATATATACATACATATATATATTGATTTCATCTCATTATCAATCATCCAGTCTATATTAGCAGCAGACACAGTACGTTAGTCCACGGCTGTAGCTACCTCTGTGTCGGCACTCGGCAGTCCATCCATAATTGTATACCACCTACCCGTGGTTTTTTTTTTTTCTTTCTTCTTTGTACATACTACTATAGTATAGTAGCTTACTGTAGCAGTCTGCGGTGCTGCTGAGCTGACAGTGTCCAGCAGGTCCGTCATCAGTCATCATTACCTAATAAATATATTATCTACCTGTCCGGCTGCAGTACTAGTGATATTATATATACATACATATATATATTGATTTCATCTCATTATCAATCATCCAGTCTATATTAGCAGCAGACACAGTACGTTAGTCCACGGCTGTAGCTACCTCTGTGTCGGCACTCAGCAGTCCATCCATAATTGTATACCACCTACCCGTGGTTTTTTTTTTTCTTTCTTCTTTGTACATACTACTATAGTATAGTAGCTTACTGTAGCAGTCTGCGGTGCTGCTGAGCTGACAGTGTCCAGCAGGTCCGTCATCAGTCATCATTACCTAATAAATATATTATCTACCTGTCCGGCTGCAGTACTAGTGATATTATATATACATACATATATATATTGATTTCATCTCATTATCAATCATCCAGTCTATATTAGCAGCAGACACAGTACGTTAGTCCACGGCTGTAGCTACCTCTGTGTCGGCACTCGGCAGTCCATCCATAATTGTATACCACCTACCCGTGGTTTTTTTTTTTTTCTTTCTTCTTTGTACATACTACTATAGTATAGTAGCTTACTGTAGCAGTCTGCGGTGCTGCTGAGCTGACAGTGTCCAGCAGGTCCGTCATCAGTCATCATTACCTAATAAATATATTATCTACCTGTCCGGCTGCAGTACTAGTGATATTATATATACATACATATATATATTGATTTCATCTCATTATCAATCATCCAGTCTATATTAGCAGCAGACACAGTACGTTAGTCCACGGCTGTAGCTGCCTCTGTGTCGGCACTCGGCAGTCCATCCATAATTGTATACCACCTACCCGTGGTTTTTTTTTTTCTTTCTTCTTTGTACATACTACTATAGTATAGTAGCTTACTGTAGCAGTCTGCGGTGCTGCTGAGCTGACAGTGTCCAGCAGGTCCGTCATCAGTCATCATTACCTAATAAATATATTATCTACCTGTCCGGCTGCAGTACTAGTGATATTATATATACATACATATATATATATTGATTTCATCTCATTATCATCCAGTCTATATTAGCAGCAGACACAGTACGGTAGTCCACGGCTGTAGCTACCTCTGTGTCGGCACTCGGCAGTCCATCCATAAGTATACTAGTATCCATCCATCTCCATTGTTTACCTGAGGTGCCTTTTAGTTGTGTCTATTAAAATATGGAGAACAAAAATGTTGAGGTTCCAAAATTAGGGAAAGATCAAGATCCACTTCCACCTCGTGCTGAAGCTGCTGCCACTAGTCATGGCCGAGACGATGAAATGCCAGCAACGTCGTCTGCCAAGGCCGATGCCCAATGTCATAGTACAGAGCATGTCAAATCCAAAACACCAAATATCAGTAAAAAAAGGACTCCAAAACCTAAAATAAAATTGTCGGAGGAGAAGCGTAAACTTGCCAATATGCCATTTACCACACAGAGTGGCAAGGAACGGCTGAGGCCCTGGCCTATGTTCATGGCTAGTGGTTCAGCTTCACATGAGGATGGAAGCACTCAGCCTCTCGCTAGAAAACTGAAAAGACTCAAGCTGGCAAAAGCACCGCAAAGAACTGTGCGTTCTTCGAAATCCCAAATCCACAAGGAGAGTCCAATTGTGTCGGTTGCGATGCCTGACCTTCCCAACACTGGACGTGAAGAGCATGCGCCTTCCACCATTTGCACGCCCCCTGCAAGTGCTGGAAGGAGCACCCGCAGTCCAGTTCCTGATAGTCAGATTGAAGATGTCAGTGTTGAAGTACACCAGGATGAGGAGGATATGGGTGTTGCTGGCGCTGGGGAGGAAATTGACCAGGAGGATTCTGATGGTGAGGTGGTTTGTTTAAGTCAGGCACCCGGGGAGACACCTGTTGTCCGTGGGAGGAATATGGCCGTTGACATGCCTGGTGAAAATACCAAAAAAATCAGCTCTTCAGTGTGGAGGTATTTCAACAGAAAAGCGGACAACAGGTGTCAAGCCGTGTGTTGCCTTTGTCAAGCTGTAATAAGTAGGGGTAAGGACGTTAACCACCTCGGAACATCCTCCCTTATACGTCACCTGCAGCGCATTCATAATAAGTCAGTGACAAGTTCAAAAACTTTGGGTGACAGCGGAAGCAGTCCACTGACCAGTAAATCCCTTCCTCTTGTAACCAAGCTCACGCAAACCACCCCACCAACTCCCTCAGTGTCAATTTCCTCCTTCCCCAGGAATGCCAATAGTCCTGCAGGCCATGTCACTGGCAATTCTGACGATTCCTCTCCTGCCTGGGATTCCTCCGATGCATCCTTGCGTGTAACGCCTACTGCTGCTGGCGCTGCTGTTGTTGCTGCTGGGAGTCGATGGTCATCCCAGAGGGGAAGTCGGAAGACCACTTGTACTACTTCCAGTAAGCAATTGACTGTCCAACAGTCCTTTGCGAGGAAGATGAAATATCACAGCAGTCATCCTGCTGCAAAGCGGATAACTGAGGCCTTGACAACTATGTTGGTGTTAGACGTGCATCCGGTATCCGCCGTTAGTTCACAGGGAACTACACAATTTCTTGAGGTAGTGTGCCCCCGTTACCAAATACCATCTAGATTCCACTTCTCTAGGCAGGCGATACCGAAAATGTACACAGACCTCAGAAAAAGACTCACCAGTGTCCTAAAAAATGCAGCTGTACCCAATGTCCACTTAACCACGGACATGTGGACAAGTGGAGCAGGGCAGGGTCAGGACTATATGACTGTGACAGCCCACTGGGTAGATGTATGGACTCCCGCCGCAAGAACAGCAGCGGCAGCACCAGTAGCAGCATCTCGCAAACGCCAACTCTTTCCTAGGCAGGCTACGCTTTGTATCACCGCTTTCCAGAATACGCACACAGCTGAAAACCTCTTACGGCAACTGAGGAAGATCATCGCGGAATGGCTTACCCCAATTGGACTCTCCTGTGGATTTGTGGCATCGGACAACGCCAGCAATATTGTGTGTGCATTAAATATGGGCAAATTCCAGCACGTCCCATGTTTTGCACATACCTTGAATTTGGTGGTGCAGAATTTTTTTAAAAACGACAGGGGCATGCAAGAGATGCTGTCGGTGGCCAGAAGAATTGCGGGACACTTTCGGCGTACAGGCACCACGTACAGAAGACTGGAGCACCACCAAAAACTACTGAACCTGCCCTGCCATCATCTGAAGCAAGAAGTGGTAACGAGGTGGAATTCAACCCTCTATATGCTTCAGAGGTTGGAGGAGCAGCAAAAGGCCATTCAAGCCTATACAATTGAGCACGATATAGGAGGTGGAATGCACCTGTCTCAAGCGCAGTGGAGAATGATTTCAACGTTGTGCAAGGTTCTGATGCCCTTTGAACTTGCCACACGTGAAGTCAGTTCAGACACTGCCAGCCTGAGTCAGGTCATTCCCCTCATCAGGCTTTTGCAGAAGAAGCTGGAGACATTGAAGGAGGAGCTAACACGGAGCGATTCCGCTAGGCATGTGGGACTTGTGGATGGAGCCCTTAATTCGCTTAACAAGGATTCACGGGTGGTCAATCTGTTGAAATCAGAGCACTACATTTTGGCCACCGTGCTCGATCCTAGATTTAAAGCCTACCTTGGATCTCTCTTTCCGGCAGACACAAGTCTGCTGGGGTTGAAAGACCTGCTGGTGAGAAAATTGTCAAGTCAAGCGGAACGCGACCTGTCAACATCTCCTCCTTCACATTCTCCCGCAACTGGGGGTGCGAGGAAAAGGCTCAGAATTCCGAGCCCACCCGCTGGCGGTGATACAGGGCAGTCTGGAGCGACTGCTGATGCTGACATCTGGTCCGGACTGAAGGACCTGACAACGATTACGGACATGTCGTCTACTGTCACTGCATATGATTCTCTCACCATTGAAAGAATGGTGGAGGATTATATGAGTGACCGCATCCAAGTAGGCACGTCACACAGTCCGTACTTACAGTATACTGGCAGAAAAAAGAGGCAATTTGGAGGCCCTTGCACAAACTGGCTTTATTCTACCTAAGTTGCCCTCCCACAAGTGTGTACTCCGAAAGAGTGTTTAGTGCCGCCGCTCACCTTGTCAGCAATCGGCGTACGAGGTTACATCCAGAAAATGTGGAGAAGATGATGTTCATTAAAATGAATTATAATCAATTCCTCCGTGGAGACATTGACCAGCAGCAATTGCCTCCACAAAGTACACAGGGAGCTGAGATGGTGGATTCCAGTGGGGACGAATTGATAATCTGTGAGGAGGGGGATGTACACGGTGATATATCGGAGGATGATGATGAGGTGGACATCTTGCCTCTGTAGAGCCAGTTTGTGCAAGGAGAGATTAATTGCTTCTTTTTTGGTGGGGGTCCAAACCAACCCGTCATTTCAGTCACAGTCGTGTGGCAGACCCTGTCACTGAAATGATGGGTTGGTTAAAGTGTGCATGTCCTGTTTATACAACATAAGGGTGGGTGGGAGGGCCCAAGGACAATTCCATCTTGCACCTCTTTTTTCTTTAATTTTTCTTTGCGTCATGTGCTGTTTGGGGAGGGTTTTTTGGAAGGGACATCCTGCGTGACACTGCAGTGCCACTCCTAGATGGGCCCGGTGTTTGTGTCGGCCACTAGGGTCGCTTATCTTACTCACACAGCTACCTCATTGCGCCTCTTTTTTTCTTTGCGTCATGTGCTGTTTGGGGAGGGTTTTTTGGAAGGGACATCCTGCGTGACACTGCAGTGACACTCCTAGATGGGCCCGGTGTTTGTGTCGGCCACTAGGGTCGCTTATCTTACTCACACAGCTACCTCATTGCGCCTCTTTTTTTCTTTGCGTCATGTGCTGTTTGGGGAGGGTTTTTTGGAAGGGACATCCTGCGTGACACTGCAGTGACACTCCTAGATGGGCCCGGTGTTTGTGTCGGCCACTAGGGTCGCTTATCTTACTCACACAGCTACCTCATTGCGCCTCTTTTTTTCTTTGCGTCATGTGCTGTTTGGGGAGGGTTTTTTGGAAGGGACATCCTGCGTGACACTGCAGTGACACTCCTAGATGGGCCCGGTGTTTGTGTTGGCCACTAGGGTCGCTTAGCTTAGTCATCCAGCGACCTAGGTGCAAATTTTAGGACTAAAAATAATATTGTGAGGTGTGAGGTTTTCAGAATAGACTGAAAATGAGTGTAAATTATGGTTTTTGAGGTTAATAATACTTTGGGATCAAAATGACCCCCAAATTCTATGATTTAAGCTGTTTTTTAGTGTTTTTTGAAAAAAACACCCGAATCCAAAACACACCCGAATCCGACAAAAAAAATTCGGTGAGGTTTTGCCAAAACGCGGTCGAACCCAAAACACGGCCGCGGAACCGAACCCAAAACCAAAACACAAAACCCGAAAAATTTCCGGCGCTCATCTCTAATATTTATCCCCTCTCATTTGCTTAATCCACATATGCAGTACCCACAACTCTACTATATAAAAAAATATATGGAAAGAAAATATATTCTACACATATATATATATATATATATATATATACATACGCACGAAAAAAAACTAATCGTGCACATGCACACACATATATGGGGGGAACTTTTTTTATCCAATTAATTACACAAATCAATTAAAATTAATCAAATAATAACGATATTTACCATGTCGTACATATACGTATATTATTAATATTACTAACACTAATAATTACATAGTCATCCAAAGCATACATATATGTATATGTATGTATGTATGTATGTATATATATATATATATATATATATATATATATATATATATACATATACACATTGGGGAAACATTCACTTAATATCCAATATATCCCAATGATTCATATATCCTCTTTGTAAAAATCGTTTCCACCTCCATTTCTCGATAACACAAGGCAGTATACATTCACCTATTACCTTTTCACATCCATTATTTCGTGATCTATTAAATTTTTCATAATTCATTTAACTCCACCGAATCATTAAGTCCCTGTGGAATCAGAGTCTTAAGATTAAGTATCCAGAAGGCTTCCTTTTTACATAACCTTCTATATCTATTTCCTCCTCTATTAGTCACCGCCACCTGTTCAATTGCAATAATCTTGATATTTTCACTTTTTCCTTCCCCACATATGACGATAAAGGTAAGTATTTCCTATCTTTTTATCTATTTGAAGCTTATGTTCCATAAATCTTACATGGAGTGCCCGAGTGGTGCGCCCCACATATTGTAGTCCACATATGCACTGTAAAACATATATAACATATGTGGATCTACAATTCATGAAGCTTTTTATACTGTACTGCTCCTTTGAAACTGATGAAATAAACTGTATCATTTTCTTATTCGTATGTCTACATGTTGTGCAATTGGTTTTACCACATTTGTGGAAACCTATTGGTGGTTTAGGTAACCACGTATTCTTTTGTCCTCCTTGAACCCCAGATGATGCAGAATTTTTACCTGAGAAGAAACTGGGTGCTACCACAGACTTCAAATTGGCCGATTTAGAAGTGCTATTTAGAAAATAGGCCAATTTGAAGTCTGTGGTAGCACCCAGTTTCTTCTTCTTGAGTGTTTGAAGATCAGCCCATACCTCTATATATTTATATGTAATCCAGTGGACTACATATAAATTGTTTTGTTAATTGCCTAGTTTGCCTATGCCTAGGGCCAGCTCTGAGCAATAGGTGTATGTATATATGTATATATGTGTATATATATATATATATATATATATATAAGAGATGTGCGGGCTTGATTTTCTGAAAATTGAGCCCACTTGAACTTCCAAGGCAATCTGAGTCATGGCTCAGGCTTTCCCGCCAAGCTCGGATTCCAAAACAAAATGAGACAAAATGTCATCTTCCCATTGTTGGATCTTGTAAATAAACAGGGGTAGCAGTCAACCCCCCCCCCCCCCCCTCCCTCACTTTCTGTTCAGTGTTGGATCTTGCCAGATGGAGAGCACACTAGGCTAGGGCAGCAAAATGTCAATCATTTATACTAGTACACATAGCCCAGAGCTCCTAATTAACTATGGGCAGCATCTCATTAACCATAATTATCCCTTTAGTGATGCACATACACTGTCACACTGGTGCTGCTGAGCATGTACAGTAACTGCCCATACTGCAGCCCAGAGCTCTCAATATAGGGTCAGTATTAACCCTTGGCGCACAGTGGTTCTGTTGTAAATGCCTACAGTGCAGACAAGAGCTCCTACTACAGGGCAGCATTAACCCTTTACTGGTGCACACTGGTGCTGTAACTGCCCACAGTGCAACCCAGTGCTGCTATAGTGCAGCCTAGAGCTCCTAATAGTAATACAGCCTAGAGCTCCGAATAGTAAAACATTGGTGCCCGCAAATGTTTTTGGTGTATTCCACCATTACTATAAGCAGCAGTGTGCAAAAAAAAAAAATAAGAAAAAACTTTTGTAGCGCTCAGTAGGTGTGTACCACTGCATTAATAATGTAAGCACTGTATGTTGCAGTGTAAAGTTGTTGTCATTTGTTAAAAAAACAGAAAAAAACTTATTAGTTATTTTTTTTGTGTTCAGGGCCAAGCAGTGGCACTGTGTTACAATAATTCTCAGTAGGTGCTGTGCCACCACCTTAATGATATAACCAGCTAGCTATAAGCACTGTAAGTAGCAGTGTGAAGTTGTCATTTGTTACAAAACAGAAAAAATATTGTAATTTCTTTTAAAATTGTTTGTGTTCAGGGCCAGGCAGTGGCACTGCCTTATAATAATGCTTAGTAAGTACAGTGTCATCGAATAAATAATATAAGCATTCAGTGGGTTGGTTTTTTTTGTTATTTTGTCAAACTTGTGTGTTCAGGGCCAGGCAGTGGCACTGCATTACAATAATGCTCAGTAGGGGCCATGCCACTGTGTTAATAATATAAGCACTGTGAGTCAATATGGATCACGATCAGTTGATGGAAGAGCAGGAGCAGCAACCAAGTACTAGTGCTGTGGCTGCTGCCAGTCATGATAGTACCACAACATCTACTAAAGGTGAACCAGGGGGCAGACAGTTTAAGAAAGGGCACCTGAAATCAAAATCTTTCACAATATAAAAAAAATGAGGTAGAGGTGTCATCTTTAAAACTGACAAATTAGTGCCCCCACAAACCCCCCCACTAAGACTGAAGAACAAATTGTGTGTTCACAAATCCATGAGAAGAGTCTAGGGGTGTCCTAGTTAGCTATGTGTGAGTGACATTTATCACACTATACTTGTAGAGAAGTCTCCTTCCACCATTTCTGCACCCTCTGCAAATGTGGGTAGAATATTGATGATGAGGATGTTGATGATGTTATTTGTGTAAGTCAGCCACTAGTGGCAGCAGTTCTTGCCCATGATAAAAAGAAAGCCATTGTGATACCTGGGCACAAAAATGCTACCTCTTGGGTGTGGGATTATTTTTAACCAAATCCTGACAACATTTGTGAAGGCATTTGCTTCATTTGTGAGGCCAAAGTTAGTAGAGGTAGGGACAAGCCATAACCATCTAAGAACCTTCTCAATTTGCGGCAAGTTCATGAAATGTATTTTACAAATTTAGAATAATTTGTAAAATACTAACAAGCAGTCCAGTATCAGCTACTAGCAGCTTTGACCAGTCCATTCAATCTCCACCATCAACACCAACACCCTCATCACAACCTCCTTATTAATAATTTGAGGTAGTCCTTCCAAAAAATTGGTTTGTGGGGGCCCAAACAAACCAAGCACTTCAGCCACAAAAGTGGCAGTCCTTGTTGCTGGAGTGCTTGGTTTATTAAACTGTGATTGTCCTTTTTTATATACAACATAAGGGTGGGAAGGCCCAAGGACAATTCCATCTTGTAACAGTGTTGTTTTCATAATAGGCTGCACATTTTATTTTTATTTTTTTGGGGGGGTCATAGGCTCCACTGATTGGGAGCCCTGACAGTGCTGCCTTTGGGAGTGTGAATGTCTCCTCATTCACACCTCTACTTACATGAAGGAACCAGAATGGGATTTGCTACCATGAACAGATGATGCTGCTGCTCCTTGCACTCGTCGCCAGACTTCAGCATTTAACACCCATCCCTTACTGACAGGGGACACTGCAGCTATGAACTTAACAACCTGCAGGCTTTCCACCTCTCATTAACGATGGGCAGACAAGCATTTTTTAAAAACCTCTGGCCAGCTTCCTGCCTGCTCCACATGCCAGTGGCTTCCCTCCTATGCTTGTGGACCTTCCAGATTACTCTCCTGCAATGCCTGAAGGGAGAAAAGGGGTAGGTGGAGATTTCTTAGCTCAGCCAGGACACTGCAGAAAAGGAGTCGGGCACCCACCGATGTGATGTACATTACTAACATGCATCTCAGCGATGTTGCCTGGATTCTTCTCTGCGCTGTCCTGGCTGAGCTGAGTAAGACCAGGCAAAGAGATTGTGGCAGAGATGGCCGGTCGGTTCCACCCACAGGCTATCTGTGCTATGTGCAGTGCAGCCACACCATCCTAGTTGCGGCCCTGCCTTCAGGTTACTCGGAATGGTCTGTGTTTTCATACAGCCAGGGCCAGTTAAGATGCATTGGAATTGGCATGCCCAGAAATGTGGCCAGCATGCCCCTGTTTTCTGGAACGCTGAGTGATGCTGCCAATTCCTTGGGCTGCATCTTGGGGGCACTGTGATCGTCATCGAAGGCCGAGATCTGCACATGAGCAGATCTGTATACATCGGAAGTGTGCGAAAACCACTGGTTTTGAGTACAGTACATTTCTGAATCTGTCCACTGACCCCTGCCACCAGTGTCAGTGATGTTACTTCCAAAGCATTCCAGCAGGACAAACATCTACAGTCTCTAAACACTTCTGGGATTTCTAATACTCATCACATACCCTCATGACGAAAACTCTGACACTATTGAAAGTCAAGCAATAGCAACATCACAACATGAGGGTTATTCGGAGTCAGTTGTCAAATTGCGATTTCGCAAACGGGCAATTTTTGGCCATATGCACATGCACAGCAGTCACATTGCTCATGAGCGGGCTTTCACTATGCAATCGCATCCTGGTTCACAGGAGGTGGGCGTTCGGGTGTGGCGAAGTGGCATTGATGGGGAGAGGTGTAGGAAACAGGCATGTCACAGCAGTTTTCAGGGTAGCCAGATGATGTCCCCTGTGTTTCCTGCGACCAGAAACATGGCGCTGGACCGGCTGCAGGGGGTCTACCGCTATTTCTTGATTCCTAAAATGTGATTGCATTTTAAATGCGATCGCAACGTAGGGTGCGCTACACATGCTGGACGGCTTTGCTCTGTGCTGGGGGTCCCTCAGGATGCGATTTTATTAGTAGCCATTTACGATTTTAGCAAAACTGCTATTGAGTTTGAATAACCACCATTACCCACAACCAAAAATATATAAAAGTATTCTGTAGAAGAAGGGGAAAAGGTACACAGGGATGCATAGACCACACGTAGAAAGAAAAAAATACTCTACTAAAGAGAATAATTACTTCCTAAAAGTACAATACTAAAGATGAAGAGAAAAAAAGAAAAGCTAAAGAAAATCTATGGGCCTGATTCAGATTTGTGTGGTAAAGCTTACATAGCTGTGTTTTTCAGGTTAAGGACTTGGTAAACCACGCAAGTTAAGTAGCCAGCAAGAAATTAATAGAGACTCCCACTGGTTACATTGTTGCGGAAACGAGAAAAATCAACTCCGCTTCTGAGTCTATGGTCACACAAACTGGTCATGGGAACTGAGATGATGGCGCCATGTTTTCTGTGTATGGGATTGCAGGTGCAGGCAGAGACACCCCCCCGACAATGGTCACAAAACGCAGGCATTTTTGTGTGCATGCAGATGTGTCCTCTTACATCCAGCCCCAATACACCGTGCAGTGTGAGATGCCTGGTGCGAGTGACCTGCCAGGTCCTGTGCAATCCTGCTAGCGTCTGGCATAGGGGGTAATTCAGACCTAATTGCTGCTGGGCGTTTGTGGGTGGCAACTGACCATTTCTAGGGAGTGTCCGGAAAAACGCAGGGGGGACCCGGCGGTTTTTGGGAGGATTCCTGATGTCGGCTCCGGCCCCGATCATAGTAGCAGATGAGTAAGTCCTGAGCTGTGCCGAGACTGTAACATGACAGTTAGGAGCTGATTGGCTGGTACTTTACCTCCATCCAAGGCTTAGTACATAGACCCCTGAGTCTGTATGCTGAGCACAACATAACTTGTATTGGAAAAAAGCTGCTGCTGCTACATTCTAACACTTCGCATGCAGATTCAGAGATTCAGTTGCACACATATTGTAAATACAAGTGTCATATATCAAATTAATTAGCACAGTCTCCTGGTGCAACTAAGACCCATTTTCAGCAAATAAAATTATGCTCAATACTAGTACAGTCTCACGCAACCTGGCGCGCTGAGAGGGGCTCTTTGGCATGACTTCAGCAATGATATATGAGGACACATCTATATGTGTGTGACTGTGGGCCCGATTCAGACCCGAACACTATTGTGCAAATTTGCAAGGTGGCTGATTAGTAATTGACTGTGCATGCGTACACATCATAGCGCAAATGCACGAGGCCAAACTGCGAAAAAAATCCAGCGTCTTTCTTGATTGCTAGGCATACGCAAGTTGATTGACAGGAAGGAGGTGTTTGGGGGTGGTAACTGGCTGTTTTCTGGGAGTGTCAGTAAAATCACAGGTGTGCCCAAAGGCGGGGTGAGTTCAGCTCCAGCCAGAGTCGGATTGGCCATAGGGTCTACAGGGAAGATTCCCGGTGGGCCGACGCACCTGTGGGGCCTGTTTTGTTTGAGGACATGTGGTCCTTTTTATAGACATAATGAATATAATGCAAAATAATTTTCATATATGAAAATTACTTTGCCACTTAGCCTGTGATTGCAGATGAACTAGTGTATGCTCTGTCTGCCTGCTTGGCTGACATATAAGATTGAGTGAATAGTGATTGGGATGCGGTTGGTGTAATAAGCAAGAAAATATATCTTTCTAAAGAATTATATAGTTTCATAATTCTGAAGGTGTATCATATAATGTGCTCATAATATTTAATTTTATTTCTATTTAACTTCCCCCTTGATGCTGGACATGCCTACTATCTGGAACGTTTGGGGGGAGGGTGCTGCTGCCATGGCCCATGGCTAGACCTTACACCTCTGGTGCTGCCCATGTGGGGCCACTAGTACAAATTTTTCCAGGGCCGCTTTTTGTTCCCAATCCGTTCCTGGCTCCAGCCCCAAACAGCCTGTTTCTATTGCACTATTGGAGTAGGTCCTGAGCTACAAACAGACTGCACAGACTGGAAAAAACATTAGATGGTGAGTGAGTTGCGAACAGATTTGTAGCTGACCAGTGTATGCAGACATTTTCATAAGGCGAACGCAGACTTGCACAGGGCGGGTATTCACTCTGTCTGGGCGGCGACTATCTGATCACAAACCTCTACAAATTCGCAGAGGAGCGATCAGGTCTGAATTAGTCCCCGTATGTATGCATGCATGTGACTGTATACAGTGCATTCAGAAAGAATTCACAGCGCTTCACTTTTTCCACATTTTGTTATGTTACAGCCTTCTTCTAAAAAGGAACAAATTAATTTTTTCCCTCAAAATTCTACACACAATACCCCATAATGACAACATGAAAATGTATTAAAAATAAAAAACTAAGAAATCACATGTACATAAGTATTCACAGCCTTTGCCTTGAAGCTCAAAATTGAGTACATGTGCATCCTGTTTCCACTGATCATCCTTGAGATGTTCCTACAGCTTAATTAGAGTCCACCTTTGGTAAATTCAGTTGATTGGACATGATTTGGAAAGGCACACACCTGTCTATGTAAGGTCCCACACTTGACAGTGCATGTCTGAGCACAAACCAAGCATGAAGTCAAAGGAATTGTCTATAGACCTCCGAGACAGCGTTGTCTCGAGGCACAAATCTGGGGAAGGGTACAGAAAAATATCTGCTGCTTTGAAGGTCCCAATGAGCACAGTGGCCTCCATCATCCGTAAATGGAAGAAGTTCGGAACCACCAGGACTCTTCCTAGAGCTGGCCAGCCATCTAAACTGAATGATCTGGAGAGAAGGTCCCTAGTCAGGGAGGTGACTAAGAACTCGATGGTCACTCTGTTAGAGCTAAATCATTCCTCTGTGGAGAGAGGAGAACCTTCCAGAAAAACAACCATCTCTGCAGCAATCCGCCAATCAGGACTGTACCGTAGAGTCGCCAGACGGAAGCTACTCTTTAGTAAAAAGCGCATGGCAGCCCACCTGGAGTTTTCCAAAAATGCACCTGAAGGACTCTCACATCATGAGAAACAAAATTCTCTGGTCTGATGAGACAAAGATTGAACTCTTTGGCATGAATGCAAGGCATCATGTTTGGTGGAAACCAGGCAACACTCATCACCATCCTTACAGTGAAGCATGGTGGTGGCAGCATCATGCTGTGGGGATGTTTTTCAGCAGCAGGAACTTGGAGACTAGTCAGTATAGAGGGAAAGATGAACGCTGTCTCTTAAAATGTCCCTTTCTTTCAGTACTGATCGAGTATACTGCAAAAAGAATTTCCCTGTGTGTTAGATGTACAGTACGTATTAACATCTATTCTTAGGGGGTATACATGTACTCCCGAACATATGCACAGGCAAAAAACAGGGAGTCTTCACAATTTTGAAAACATTTTCAACTAATTTTTTGGGCTGGAGTCTTATTGTTTCACGATTTGCGATCCAAACTGAATTAGCCCCATAACCTGTATGAATGCACCAGATCAACAGCCAAGTGTCTCTGTAAAATGTTTTAGAATGTTGTCAGCTTTGCAACTATAACAAACATGTTATATCAAGCACTGTTATACATATCCTCACACTTTATTGGTGAGTGTGTCTAATTACAGAGAACACGTCTCCGAAATTAGGTCATTCGGTAGAATAAATTCAGAGACATGGCTTAACCTGTTGGTCATGTGTGTTGTATCTGACTTCCACATGTTACATTTTGTTGTGTGTGTTTAGTTTGTAAAATAAATAGTCGATGCTGATTCTCCTGTGAATGGCTTCTATCATCAGATTTTGAGTAAGGAGGGGATGGGAGGGACCGCTAACAAAGCACCCTTTGAAGGTATATGGTTCTTCAAAAGGGGAATTTACTGAGTAGATGAAAAAATATATACTATTTTATTAAAGACAAAACAAACTAAAAACTATTGTGTGTTTTCATTACATACAAGTGATTATTTCAGATCTTTATATTGGTGGACTTTACAGGCATAAAGACAAATTACAGCGTGAAAGATAAACCAATGAAGGCACTTAGCATTTAAAATCCTGGGGGTATACGACTAAAAGTTGAATTTGATAGATTTCAATAGATTTCAGATATATTAAAATCTATCTTAATCGATGTTGGACTTATAGGACTAAAACACACATTTATTAATAGATTTATTTTTATATACATTTTTAAATGTTAGTAATTGTGTGTTTTTTGCCCTGGAAGGTCAACATCGATTAAGATAAATTTTAACAATGTGAAAATGATTAAAATCGATCAAAATCAACCTGTAGTAAGTATACCCTCTAGAGTAAGAAAGATACCTGCAAAGTGATTTAATGGACTTTCTGAAGGGAGTTCTTAAGGGGAAAACTGTATTTATATTTATTTATTTATTTATTTATTTATTTATGTATGTATGTATGTATGTATGTATGTATGTATGTATTAATAAATTCAGAGTTTCCCCAAGATAGTGGTATGCAATGAAGGTATTTCTCCTAAGCATTTATATTTCAAAAACTGTCCTGTTTTATTTTTGTTCATAACAGAATTCAAAACCAATTCCCAAATGTATCTGACCATTCGGGGGCAGAACTTCTAAGCCTTGGAGAGTGATAAACAGGAGAGACAAAAGCACCAACCAAGCAGCTCCTGTCATTTTTCAAACATACAAGGTGAAATATAATAGGGTGTGAGCAGAGGCGTCACAACGTTATCTTGTTGGGGGGGGCGTGGAAAAAAAACTTTGGCACTCCCCCAACGATTACACCTACCCCCCCCCCCCCCCAGCACCACATGTGGGGAGCACTTACTGCCGGATCACCGTGGAGAGGTGGAGACTCCAGTCGCACTTTGGAAAGTCTGCAGCAGCTTAGCGCTGCCCCATGTTCTGTGTCCTGGCCGGCTTTTTACACAGATGCATTACTGGGAGGAGGCGGGGATATTCCAGCAGGCTCAGCATGGGCACGCCTCCTCCCAGTGATGCATCTGTGTGAAGAGACGGTCAGGACACAGGACATGGGGCAGAACGCAGCAGCGGCAGACTTTTCAAAGTGGGTATGGAGTCTCCGCGGTGATCCGCCGGTAAGCGCTCCCCCTTCCCAGTGCCTGCGCCTCTGTCAAGTTTTGGGGGGGCATGCTGGCCCTTGACCCCACCCCCATTCTGATGCCCCTGGGTGTGAGAATGAGAAAGTGAGGTTTTTTTAAAAAAAATTCTCCAGTTTTTTTTAAAGTGCAATCATTCACATGGCAAAATCAACCTGGTTTTGCCATGTAAATGATTGCCACTTTAAAAAAACAGGAGAATTTTACCAATATCTCTCACTTTCTCTTTCTCACAACTTGTATGTTTGAAAAATGACAGGAGCTGCTTGGTTGGTACTTTATGTCTCTCCCGTTTATCACTCTCCAAGGCTTAGTACATCTCCCCCACAGTGAAAGCACATGGCGAACATGTCCTGTGCCATCCCAGGTGGGCTACTTTTACAAGCACTATGTCCCTGCTCAAACTTCTACTTACCCTCTTTTCTGCTCCTTCCATGTCTTCCTCCATTGCTTGCGAGTCAGTCCATCCAACTGCCTTGGGTTCCCCTTTTCTTCCTACCCAAACATGACTCCATCTTCCGTACATGCTTGTCTCACATTCTGTGACTGCAGCTCTCTGCCGCCTTTTTGCATCTATTTGTGCCTCTGTGTGTCTATTTGTTTACAGTTTTGTATGTGTACCTCTCTTTAGAGGTTCCCCCATTAATACATCTGCATCCCTTCCCCACATATGCCTCTACCTCCTTCCCCATTTGTGTCTCTGCCATCTTACCTGTGTGTCCCCCTACTTTAGTGAGTGAGACAGAAAAGTAAGTAAGCTTTGATATCCCTCTACATTGCTCCACTCTGCTTACCCACCACTTATGCCAAGCAGAAAAGTAGGTCTTCCAAGTAAAGGAAGGGCATCTATGTTGGCTTGACAATTTGGCAGGTATCCTTTGGGTATGGTAGACCCATCTGTGGTGCATTGGAGACATCTAGACTAAATGCCTTCCACTGCAACAGCAAATAATAGAACATGCATACAACAGGAACATTCAAATCTGACATAAATAAATATAAACATACAGTAAAACAAACTGTAGGGAGGGTTCTGCTTGTGAAAGACATTACAATATAGATGAAAAAGGACAAAGTTGAGACAAGAGGCGCAAGTGTGGCTTAGAATAGAGATTGTGACTTTATTCAGGATGTACTAGCATGAGTAGCAAAGGTCTGATAGGCTCTAATAAAGAGGTGGGTTTTTACATAATATGTAAATAATTGAAGGCTAAGGAGAGTCTGATCAGGTGGTAGGGAATCCCTTAGGTAGGTAGTTGTCAGAGAGGAGGCAAGGCAAAGGTCTGAGGCATATCTAAAAGGTACTGAGAGAGAGTATTTCTACGCAATGTTTCAGATGTATGAAGTGATGGTGTCATTCAGGGCTTTGTAGATGATGAGTCATTTGAATTGGTTGGTAATGGATATGGCGGGGTAGTAAAAGTATTTGCAATGTGGTGCACCAGATGCTCAATGGCAGGAGAGAAAGGTCACTTTTGCCAAGGGGACAGATGGATGTGGGGAATGCCACATAAGTAGCAGTTACAGTTATTGAGATTGGAGATAAGAGAATACTGTAAGTACAGTAATTGTTTGTAGAGACTAAAGAAATTGTAGTCTTGTTGATGGTGAATCATACTGGAGGAAAATAAACAAAGAAGGTAAAGTACAATGGGGCAAATGTATTTACAAACTCCAATAGAGTGAAGGGCCTAAAGGAGAAGATGGTGATCACGGGTGTCAAATGCAGGAGAAAGGTCACAAGGCTACACAAAACTGAATATGCCCATTTGCTATCCTGTGCTCCCACAGCTTGACTGTCACTAACAAAGCTGAAGAACCAACGTGGCCATAAATCTGAACAACCAAACACTTCATAAATTCTGTGAATAGTTAGCCTGTCTTCATATGTGTACCATTACAAATCTCAAGAAATGCTAGCCATATCTCAGTCACACTTTAGATAGCCTGAAGAAGTGATGTTACTACTCAGCTTCTGAGGTGGCCACTTCTGCTAAATATATACTGTACAGTATATATATATATATATATATATATATATGAAACTATATTTAAATCTCAGGAGACCAAGAAGGGACTGTGTTTCCATTAGTGTTACCTCTGTGGCAAAGAAAAACATGGTTAGCTGTACTTTCATGGTTACAACTTTGTTAGAGGTCTGCAAACTCTATTGTCGAACCAATGCCTATACCCAGATATGAATATCTGGTGCTTGGTTCCTCTGTCTTTTCTGTGTCCATGTATTTGCCAAGATTGCTAAGAGAAATAGAATGTCTTTGCATCTGACCATATTCATTGATTTAACCAGCAAAAAAAGCAACTAAGAAATGGGAAACATAAAATTAGCCCTGTTAAAAGACACCAGGGACATGCGGTGAGGTAAATTTCAGAGCCAGATCAACACACAATATATAAGCCAAATGGTTCATGTGGGCATTATACACAGGTGCAGCAGTATAAACTCCTGGAAATTTGGTGGGTTTTGATCAGAGATACTGTAGGTGGAAAAGATAAGCAGTGCCTCACCTGCCATAGACTTTTTACTCTAGAGATTTCACTAGAAAAATGATTAGAATAATACAAAGAAGATATTTTTTTAACATATTCTTAGTATTTTTCGTATTCTTTGTACAGTTAAAACTCTTACACAAACATTAGTATGACAGTAAAGGCTCTGCCTTACCTGCCTCACCCCACCGCACGTCACTGCAAGACACCAATGCAAGATAGAGCTAAATATCTCAAAAAAGGCTTAACATAACCCAATCCATGGGTAATATTGTAAGTTTTAAACATACCAGTGCAAGGATGGGCACCAGATGCTGTAAAGAGGATAGACACACATCAGAAGGGCACATTTTCATTGTCTACAGTTGCCCATTTCAGTCCATATTTGAGATCCATCTATCCATTGGAGGTACATTTCCATTTTTGTAACAATTGTGCCATCAATTGATTTCCCATTTGGGTTTATCACTAAGAATGACCTATGACAGACATCCAGTACATCTTATGCGATAATGCATTTTAATTTCTTATCCCTGAAGAATTCCATAGAATAGACGAAACATGTAGTAGGGTCATTGGTGCTGTGTCGATGCACTAAGCTGTAGGATCCTGCCAAGTGAGTTTACACCCATAAGCGTGTTGGCAGGAGCATACCGTCATTTCTAGTGTATAATGATTGTAGATATTTTGTCGCCTCCTTTATGCTGTAAGCAAAAACATTTTTTTTTTATAAATTGTGTATTGTTTTTATCTCAAATTAAAACATTGTGAATTATTTATTGATTGGCCCTGGGCCTTTGTTTGTTGATTGATCTTTGGTGAGAAGGTATTTTTAGGAATATAATGCACATATTTGTCTCCACAATTGAATATTTTTCGGGATCCAATAAAGATTGCTTGTTGATTCCATCATTGGTTTTATTCCTTCTGTATGAGCATTCTACTGATTAGTACACATTGTGTTTTTTTTTGTTTTTATTAGAGATGAGCGGGTTCGATTCCCTGAGAACCAAACCCCCTTGAACTTCACTACCCGAGCCCGGATCCGAGTCAGGCTCGGGTTTTCCCACCTGACTCGGAAAACAGAACGAGGCAAAACGTCATCATCCCGCTGTCGGATTCTCACTGAGTTTGGATACCATATAAAGAGCCGCGCGTCGCCACCATTTTCACTCCGGCATTGGGAGTGTAGAGAGAGGACGTGTCTCCGTCCTCAGTGTCCTGCATCAGTTCAGTGGTAGTGTCTTGTGCTGCATCAATCCAGTCACAGTGGTGGTGTCCTCTGCTGCCAGAGGCAGAACTCTGGGAGGCAACGGAGTCATCTGCCGCCGGGCTCCTGCTCTGAAGGGGGGCACCTCTCCTCCCATTCTGTGACACCATTGAATTAAGTTAATTGATAGTTGCCGCTATCTCTTCAGTGGCCGACTTCCTCACTGGTCCCTGCACCTTACAAATCACACCCTCTTTATTATACTGAATATACACATTTTACAAGTGTCATACTCAGGATTAGAAACCACGACCTATTACACTGGAAGCAGACACCTTACTGATGAAGCTGTTTGCTCCTGTATCAGAAATATGAGAATTCTAACTATATGAAGATACTTCTCTGACAATTACACGTAACTTCATATAGTTAGAATTCTCATGCTTCCTCTACAGGAGCAAATAGCTCCATCAGTAAAGTGTCTGCTGCAGTGTAACAGGTCATGGATTCTAATCCTGGATATGACTGCTAAGAAATGTGTAATTTAAAATAAAAGACAATTAAATGTATAAATATAGTATATACTTTTTTTCCAGAACACTCCACACACACACACACACACACACACACACACACACACACACATGTATATATATGTGTATATATATATATATATATACGCACACATACATACATATATTTATCTTAATATAGGAAATAGGGGGGGCTCCAATATTTTTCTTGCCTCCGGGCAACTGTGACGAACTTACGCCACTGTCTGCTGCCATATGTCCAGTGCTGCTGTGTAAGTCCAGTCCAGTGTTGCTGTGTTGTGCTGCATCAGTTCAGAGGTAGTGTGTTGTGCTACATCAGTCCAGTCACAGTGGTGGTGTTCTCTGCTGCCATATGTCCAGTGCTGCTGTATAAGTCCAGTCCATTGCAGTGGTGCTGTGTTATCCTGCATCAGTCCAGTGGTGGTGTCCCTGTGCTGTTGTATATGTCCAGTGGTACTGCCGTATATGTCCATTGATACTGCCGTATATGGCCAGCGTTACTGCCATATAAATCCAATGATACTGCCGTATATGTCCAGTGGTACTACCATATAATTCCAGTAGTACTGGCGTATAAATCCAGTCCAGTGATACTGCCGTATATGTCCAGTGAAACTGCCGAATATGTCCTGTGATACTGCCGTATATGTCCAGTGATACTGCCGTATAAATCCAGTGGTACTGGCATATAAATCCAGTCCAGTGATACTGCCGTATATGTCCAGTGGTACTGCCGTATAAATCCAGTGATACTGCCGTGTATGTCCAGTGGTACTGCCATATAAATCCAGTGATACTGCCGTGTATGTCCAGTGGTACTGCCATATTAAACCAGTGGTACTGGCATATAAATCCAGTCCAGTGATACTGCTGTATATGTCCAGCGGTACTGCCGTATAAATCCAGTGATACTGCCGTATATGTCCAGTGGTACTGCCGTATAAATCCAGTCAGTGGCGTAACTAGAAATTTTTCTCCCTCAAGCCAAAAAATTCTTCGGCGCGCTCCCCCCCCCCCCCCCCATAATTAGCAGTAGTAAAGGGACAAATATGCGCGCGCTGCCAAAAGGGTGTGTGGCTCCGTTGAAATCGGCGTGGCTTCACATAAAGGGGCGTGGCATTGCAGGAAAAGACTACCTTATACCCCAGTTTTGCAACCTGCACGCCCAGACGTTAGCCACCACAGGAAAGAAAAATAATCCTGATTCATGCCCCTTACATTATTTGTCATTTTTCCTCCTTATAGTAATGCCCATTATACATTATGCCACATACTGCAATGGCCCTTAGACATTATGCCACACACAATAATGCACATGACACAATATGCACACACTGTAATGCCCCCGGCACATTATGCCACACACCGTAATGCCTGTGACACATTATGACAGGAATCGCAATGCCCGTTATACATTATGCTACACACTGCAATGCCCCTGATACATTATAGCACATACAATGTCTGTGACACATTATGACACACACCGCAATGACCCTGAGACATTATACCACATACCACAATGATCGTGATATAGTATACAACACACCGTAATGCCTGACACATTATGACACACACCGCAATGTCCGTGATACATTATGCCACACACCGTAATGCCCATTACACATTAAGTTCTACAGTAAGGCTTCTAATTACTTTTAAATTACCTGCTCGTTGCCAGGGGTTTCATGCTCTTGGTTCCATGCACGGTGCCAGGGATTTTCATGCTCAGGGTGTCATGCTCGTTGCCAGGGGTTTCATGCACTGGGTGTCATGCTCGTTGCTAGGGGGTAGTGCTTGTTGGTAGGGCCGTGCTCCCAGTGCCACATATGCCCCCAGTGCCAGATATTCCCCCACAGTGCCAGATACATGCCCCCAGTGCCAAATATACCCCCCCAGTGCCACATATGCCCCCAGTGCCAGATATTCCCCCACAGTGCCAGGTATATGCCCCCAGTGCCAGATATTCCCCCACAGTGCCACATATGCCCCCTCAGTGCCTGCTCCCCCCAGTGCCAGATATTCCCCCACAGTGCCAGGTATTTGCCCCCAGTGCCAGATATTCCCCACAGTGCCACATATGCCCCCACAGTGCCTGCTCCCCCCAGTGCCAGATATTCCCCCACAGTGCCAGGTATATGCCCCCAGTGCCAGATATTACCCCACAGTGCCACATAAGCCCCCTCAGTGCCTGCTCCCCCCAGTGCCAGATATTACCCCACAGTGCCAGGTATATGCCCCCAGTGCCAGATATTCCTCCACACAGTGCCAGGTATATGCCCCCAGTGCCAGATATTCCCCCACAGTGCCGCCAGGTAAATGCCCTCAGTGCCAGATATTCCCCCACAGTGCCTGCTCCCCTATTCCCCCCCTCCCCCACCCCCGCCGCTCCTTTGTGTTGGAGGGACACGGAGGGCACAGCGTGCGCCTCTCCCGTGTCCTTCCTGGCTCTCCTGCGGGTCTAATTAAGGAAGTGCAGGTTCGTGAGCCAATCAGAGCTCACGAACGGCACTTCCTTTATTAGATCGGCCGGAGAGCCAGGAGGGACACTGGAGAGGCGCGCGCGGTGCCCTCCGTGTCCCTCCAACACAGCAGCAGAGGGAAGGAGACCGCAGATTGACATGCGGACGCTCGTCCACATGTCAATCTGTTCTAAGTCAGTGGCGCCCCCGCAGCCCCTCGCCCCCAAGACACCGCGAGGACTGCGGGGGCAGTAGTTATGCCACTGAATCCAGTGGTACTGGCATATAAATCCAGACCAGTGATACTGCCGTATATGTCCAGTGGTACTCCCATATAAATCCAGTGATACTGCCGTATAAATCCAGTGGTACTGATGTATAATACCAGTGATACTGCCGTATAAATCCAGCACAGTGGTACTGCCGTATAAGTCCAGTGGTACTGCCATATAATTCCAGTGATACTGCCATATAATTCAAGTGGTACTGGCGTATAAGTCCAGTGATACTGCCGTACAAATTCAGTCCAGTGGTACTGACATATAAATCCAGTGGTACTGCCGTATAATTCCAGTGATACTGCTGTATAATTCCAGTGCTACTGGCATATAAATCCAGTGATACTGCCGTATAAATTCAGTCCAGTGGTACTGACGTATACGTCCAGTGGTACTGACGTATAATTCCAGTGATACTGCCGTATAATTCCGGTGGTACTGGCGTATAAGTCCAGTGATATTGCCGCATAAATACGGTCTTGTGGTACTGCCTTATAAGTCCAGTGGTAATGCCGTACAATTCCAGTGGTACTGGCGTATTAATCCAGTGATACTGTCGTATAAATCCTGTCCAGTGGTACTGCCGTATGAGTCCAGTGGTAATGCCGTACAATTCCAGTGATACTGCCGTATAATTCTAGTGATACTGCCGTATAATTCCAGTGGTACTGGCGTATAAATCCAGTGATACTGTTGTATAAATCCAGTCCAGTGGTACTGCCGTATGAGTCCAGTGGTACTGCTGTATAGTTCCAGTGATACTGCTGTATAATTCCAGTGATACTGCCATATAATTCCAGTGGTACTGCCATATAGGTCCAGTCCAGTGGTGCTGCCATATAAGTTCAGTGGTGCTGTCCTGTGCTGTATATTATTTACTCCAAATAAAGGGGTTATTAATATTTAATCCAAATAATTTTCACAGGGTTTGCCCTGTGTGGTGTAGAGGTATGCTCTCCTGTTCCGCATATTGTTATATAACTCCAGAAAAACAATGGAGAACAAAAATTTGGAGGATAAAATAGGGAAAGATCAAGAACCACTAGTGCTGAAGCTGCTGCCACTAGTCATGACATAGACGATGAAATGCCATCAACGTTGTCTGCCAAGGCCGATACCCAATGTGATAGTAGAGGGCATGTAAAATCCAAAAAGCCAAAGTTCAGTAAAAAGACCCAAAAAAATAAATTTAAATGGTCTGAGGAGAAATGTAAACTTGCCAATATGCAATTTACGACACGGAGTGGCAAGGAATGGCTAAGGCCCTGGCCTATGTTCATGACTAGTGGTTCAGCTTCACATGACAATGGAAGCCCTCATCCTCCCACTAGAAAAAATTATAAGAGTTAAGCTGGCAAAAGCACAGCAAAGAACTGTGCATTCTAAGATGGTATTACAAATCCCCAAGGAGAGTCCAAGTGTGTCGGTGGTTGAGATGCCTGACCTCCCCAACACTGGATGGGAAGAAGTGGCTCCTTCCACCATTTGCACACCCTCTGCAAGTGTTGGAAGGAGCACCCACAGTCCAGTTTCTGATATTCAAATTGAAGTTGTCACTGTTGAAGTACACCAGGATGAGGATATGGGTGTTGCTGGCGCTGAGGAGGAAGTTGACGATGAGGATTCTGATGGTGATGTGGTTTGTTTAAATCAGGCACCGGGGGAGATACCTGTTTTCCATGGGATGAATAAGCCCATTGTGATGCCTGGGCAAAATAACAAAAAAGCCACCTCTTCAGTGTGGAATTATTTCTCCACAAATCCGGACAACAGGTATCAGCCGTGTGCTGCCTCTGTCAATCTGTAATAAGTAGGGGAAAGTACATTAACCACCTAGGAACATCCTCCCTTATACGTCTCCTGCTGCGCATTCATCAGAAATCAGTGTCAGGTTGTGAAACTTTGGGTAAGAGCGTAAGCAGTCCACTGATACTCAAGTCCCTTCTTACTCTTGTACCCAAGCTCCTGCAAACCACACCACCAACTCCTCAATGTCAACTTCCTCCTCAGTTAGGAATGTCAGTAGTCCTGCAGGCCATATAACTGGCAAGACTGAGGAGTCCTCTCCTTACCGGGATTCTCCGGAGGATCCTTGAGTGGTACGCATACTGGTGATGTTGCTGCCGCTGCTGTTGTTGCTGCTGTGAGTCAATTGTCATCCCAGAGGGAAAGTTGGAAGACCACTTGTACTACTTTCAGTAAGCAATTGACTGTCCAACAGTCCTTTGTGAGGAAGATGAAATATGACACCAGTCATCCTGTTGCAAAGCAGATAACTGAGGCCTTGACAGCTATGTTGGTGTTAGATGTGCATCCGGTATCCGCCATTAGTTCAGTGGGACTTAGAGAAATGAAGGAGGTAGTGTGTTCCCCCAGTACCAAATCACATCTAGGTTCCACTTCACTAGGCAGGCGATACCGAGAATGTACAGAGATGTCAGAAAAAGTGTCCTCAGTGTCCTAAAAATGCAGTTGTACCCACTATCCACTTAACCATGGACATGTGGACAAGTGGGACAGGGCAGACTAAGGACTATATGACTGTGACAGCCCACTGGGTAGATGTATTGCCTCCCACAGCAGCAGTTTTGCCTCCCGCAGCAGCAGCACCAGTAGCAGCATCTCGCAAATGCCAACTCGTTTCTCAGCAGGCTACCCTATGTATCACCGCTTTCCGTATGAGGCAGACCGCTGACAACCTCTTACAGAAACTAAGGAACATCATCGCACAATGGCTTACCCCAATTAGACTCTCCTGGGGATTTGTGACATTGGACAACGCCGCCAATATTGTGCGTGCATTACATCTGGGCAAATTCCAGCCCGTCCCATGTCTTGCACATACAATTAATTTGGTGATGCAGAATTTTTTTTAAAATGACAGGAGTGTGCAGGAGATGCTGTCGGTGGCCCGAAAAATTGCGGGCCACTTTCAACATTCAGCCACCGCGTGCCGAAGACTGGAGTGCCAGCAAACACTCCTGAACTTGCCCTGCCATCACCTAAAGCAAGAGGTGGTAACGAGGCGGAATTCAACACTCTATATGCTTCAGAGGATGGAGGAGCAGCAAAAGGCCTTTCAAGCCTATACATCCACCTACGATATAGGCAAAGGAGGAGGAATGCACCTGACTCAAGCACAGTAGATAATGATAATGAT
The DNA here is from genome assembly GCF_028390025.1 of Pseudophryne corroboree. Taxonomy (NCBI): domain Eukaryota; kingdom Metazoa; phylum Chordata; class Amphibia; order Anura; family Myobatrachidae; genus Pseudophryne; species Pseudophryne corroboree. The sequence continues at coordinate 197,493,471 of NC_086451.1, forward strand.
TGCAAGGTTCTCCAACCCTTTGAATTGCCACGCGTGAAGTCAGTTCAGACACTGCCAGCTTGAGTCAGGTCTTTCCCCTTATCAGGCTTTTGCAGAAGCAGTTGGAGAAATTGAAGGAGGAGCTAAGATGGAGCGATTCCACAAAGTATGTGGGACTTTTGGATGGAGCCCTTCATTCACTTTGCCAGGATTCAAGGGTGGTCAATCTGTTGAAATCAGAGCACTACATTTTGGCCACCATACTCGATCCTAGGTTTAAAGCCTACATTGTATCTCTCTTTCCAGCAGGCACAAGTCTGCAGAGGTTCAAAGACCTGCTGGTGAGAAAATTGTCAACTCAAGCGGAACGTGACCCGTCAACTCCTCCTTCACTTTCTCACGCAACTGGTGCTGCGAGGAAAAGGATAAGATTTCCTAGCCCACCCGCTGTCGGTGATGCAGGACAGTCAGGAGCGAGTGCTGGACTGAAGGACCTGCCAACGATTACTGACATGTGTACAGTCACTGCCAGTATACATACTTTCACTGCATATGATTTTGTAATGATTGAAAGAATGGTGGAGGATTATATGAGTGACAGCATCCAAGTAGGCATGTCAGACAGTCCGTATGTATACTGGCAGGAAAGAGAGGCAATTTGGATGCCCTTGCACAAACTGGCTTTATTTTACCTAAGTTGCCCCCCACCCCACTCCAGTGTGTACTCTGAAAGAGTGTTTAGCGCAGCCGGTAACCTTGTCAGCGATCGGCGTAGGAGGTTACTTCCACAAAATATGGAGACGATGATGTTCATCAAAATGAATTTTAAATTCCTCCGGGAAGACCTTTACCAGCAATTGCCTATAGAAAGTACACAGAGACTAGTGATGGTGGATTCCAGTAGGGACAAATTAATACTCTGTGAGGAGGAGGAGGACGATGTACACAGTGAAAGGGGTAAGGAATCGGAGGATGAGGTCGACAACTTGCCTCTGTAGAGCCAGTTTGTGCAAGGAGAGATAGACTGCTTCTTTTTTGGTGGGGGGCCCAAACAAACCAGTTATTTCAGCCACAGTCGTGTGGCACAGTGGCGTGTGGTGAGGTCAGTGGCTGGTGAGGCACTGCAGCCACAATGTCCGCTGAAACCCGCCGATGACCCCTACCGCCGCCAAGCTGATGCCCGCTACCGTCCCCAAGCCAATGCCTGCTACTGCCACCGACCCTGATGCCTGCTACCGCTAATTGCTGCCACCACCGGTAATGGCCTACAAAACTGCCGCCATTTCACATCTCAGTCCGATGCTACCAATGCCAGCAGCATGGCTGCTCATCAAACAGGCGGCTAATATGTTGTACATTTTTATAAAATAAAAAACAAATATTAGTGTTTGGGACTGGGGAGGGAGTGGGAGGAGTACTTGAATGCAATTTTGTCCATTGCTACAGTAATCCCGCAGGGTCAAACGCAGGATTTGCGAGGGGGGGTTTCCGTGTGTGTTACACACACACATATAATTAGCACCCACATGCCACTCACACATTTTTATAATGTATAGTGTACAGAGGTGTCCACTTACATCTAGCCTCCCTGTAAGTGCCACCCTTCTACTCATGCCACACTGTGACGCAGTAGTACCATAGCATTTCGTAGGCAGAAACAGGCTCAATCGCATACAGAGTATAGGCATTTCGCATTTCATTTTAATCAGCAGAGTCTGCTTGTGCTTCCTATCCGCATAGCAATACGAATAAGACACATTTTTGGCAAAAAAGACGTCTGACGCTGAGTTGCACGGGACCTGTCAGCTTGCTCATGCCATGTATCTCTCGCTATGTAGCGTATTGAGGCAAGATGTATGAGGACACATCTGTATATATAGGGTGATGGTATAGAAATTCTGGCAGTCACCACCGCGATGATCAAAATCTTCTCCCATGGCCTAACCATAACACACACCCCCATTCGCAGCCTAAGACTAACCTACCCCACCCCTGCTGCCTAACCCAAACCCTCCGCTGGTATATTGACTGTTGGGATCCCGACTGCAGGGATCTTGACCGCATCTAAGTATAGGTCTATTCCTAATTTGGACTGCAGAATGCCGCATTCCCTACCCTTCTTAATGGGTTTTTGCTGCACACTGCTTGGCCCCGCCCCCCGCTTCCGGCCCATTCATACTGACATCGGGAGGCACCAAGAGTGGTGCCTCCAACACACATTAAAAACTGATTATACATTGTAAAATAATATAATTGCTAAAGGATTACTTATTAAAATAATACTAAGAAGATATTCTGTTTCATAAGTATCTTCTTAGTATTATTTTAATCAATAATGACAGGGGAGGCACTGCCTCCCCTGCCTCCCCTGACTGCACGTCCCTGCTTTACCACAGAAGCTAGAGTGCGATGCTGTAGATAACTGGAAACAGTAATGATGTCAGGATACCGCTGGAAGCTGGAGGCAGAGTAGAACCTGCGCTGGAAGCCGGTATCAGGATTGCAGTAGGAAGCAAGGAAGCAGGGCTGTAACACTGCAGGAGTCAGGCTGCACCGCAGGATGCCAATTGGTGCCGGTCTCTTGGAGAAGCTGAAATACCTGGAAAGTCAAGCTGAGAATTCACCAAACAGGAGAGACATGTATGCACGATTGACAACCACAGCACTGACGATTATCCAGCCCTGGAACAGGATATTTATACCAGCTGATGAGCAGGGATTGGCTGGATAATTACACAGAGTACAGACTGCAGCGGATAGGCTAAAAACAACATGTGATGCAAAACAAACATGGCTGCGCCCATGTTTGAAACTGGAGGGAAAGTCTGTTTGTATTCCACATGTGAGACTCGGCAGTAATAGCGGCGGAGGCCGCAGAGGGCAGGAGACGCTATACTTTAAACGGATGGATGTTTACTATAATGTTGCCATGTCAGCGCTGCAGCGATCACAGAGAAGGACCTTGAGACACAGATATGCAGCGCGCTGCCCGCAGACAGCGCAGGTGGAATCCGGGCCTGGAACGCCAGGCCAGTCTCAGAAGGCACTTAGCAGGTAAATAATGGGGGCTGATAACCCGGATCGTGACACAATGCTTCCAGCGTACTCGTGTGTTTCTCAGCTTACAGACTCCAGTGCTTCCAGCATTACTTGTGTGTCTCTCAGCTTACAGACTCCAGTGCTTCCAGCGTACTCGTGTTCTCTCAGCTCCAGTGACGTGCGGTGGGATGAGGCAGGTGAGGCAGAGCCTTTCCTGTCATACTAACATTTGTGTCAGAGGTTTGACTGCATAAAGTATATACAAAATACAAAGAATATGTTTGAAATATCTTCTTTGCATTATTCTAACCATTTTTATAGCCAAAACTCTGGAGTAAAAAGTCTATGGCAGGAGAGGCAGTGCCTCGCCTATCTTTTCCGCATATCTCTGTTCAAAACTTACCAAATTTACAGGAGTTTATACTGCTGCAACTGTGTATAATGACCAGATGTACCCTTTGGCTCGTATTTTATGCTTAAATCTGGCTCTGGTGCTAGCCAGTGCCTCCCGAGCCATTTAGCTCACCGCACGTCCCTGCTCAGCTCACAGACTCCAGTGCTTCCAGCATTACTCGTGTGTCTCTCAGCTTACAGACTCCAGTACTTCCAGCATTACTACGTGTTCTTCAGCATCATTCACAAGTCATCTTTCATTCGGTGTTCTTCAGCATCGTTCACAAGTCATCTTTCATTCAATGATCTTCAGCATCGCTCACAAGTCATCTTTCATTCAGTGTTCTTCAGCATCATTCACAAGTCATCTTTCATTCGGTGTTCTTCAGCATCGTTCACAAGTCATCTTTCATTCGGTGTTCTTCAGCATCGTTCACAAGTCATCTTTCATTCAATGTTCTTCAGCATCGTTCACAAGTCATCTTTCATTCAATGTTCTTCAGCATCATTCACAAGTCATCTTTCATTCGGTGTTCTTCAGCATCGTTCACAAGTCATCTTTCATTCGGTGTTCTTCAGCATCGTTCACAAGTCATCTTTCATTCAATGTTCTTCAGCATCGCTCACAAGTCATCTTTCATTCAGTGTTCTTCAGCAACATTCACAAATCATCATTCACTTCTTCATACAGAGTTCTTCGGCATTGTTCTCAAGTCATCATTTCATTCTTCATTCAGTGCACTCGGCATCGTTCTTGAACTTAAGTTATCTATTAATCCTGCATGAGGAAGACCTACATTTGGCCATCTCTATTTCGACCCAGCTACGGTTCTTCTTCCCGACTATCGGAAGAATCCCTGAGTTCCCAACTCTCTCAACCAAGGTCCGTGACAGTATACTCAGGCCCAATGGACTCGAGGGACTAGAACGCGGAGGCAAGCGCCATCCAAAGTTTGGCTTCCCGGGTACAGAGTCAGGAGGTGTCACATGGTCAGGCGATGCAGTATCTTCAGGAATTGTCTGGCCATCTGGATCAAATTCAAGCATCTTTGGCTTTGGTGGTTCTGGGTCCCACTCCAGAATCTGCTTCAGTAGCAGTTTCCAGTAGCGTCCAGCCTTCGGCAGCAATCAGGTCACACCTCCAGCTTCCTACTCCATCCCGCTATAATGGAGATTCTAAACATTGCCATGGGTTCCTAAACCAGTGTGAGGTGCACTTTGAACTGCTCTCACATAATTTCCCCACGGATCGTTCCAAAGTGGCGTACATCATCTCCTTGCTCGAGGGTTCAGCGTTGGATTGGGTGTCTCCATTGTGGGAACATTCTGACCCATTGGTCTCCAATTACACCGACTTCATTGCTTCTTTCTGAAGAATCTTCAATGAACCCGGCAGGTCCACTGCCGCTTCTACCGAACTACTCCATGTTCGTCAAGGCTCTCGTTCTGTAGGACAGTACGTCATCCAATTCCAGACCATCGCTTCGGAACTACGCTGGAATAATGAAACCCTCAGGGCTGCCATCTGGAGAGGGCTCTCGGACCGCCTGAAGGATGAGCTGGTCACCAGGGATCTGCCGGATCAACTTGAAGAGTAAATCTCGCTCTGCGTCAAGGTGGACCTCCACATGTGGGAGTGTGGTGGTGAGCGTAGTCGGTCGGATCAGTCCAGGTTCCGGTCTCTCCCTCCTAGGCAAGCAGCGTTACCAAGTCCGGAAGAACCCATGCAGATCAACTGGTCCCGGTTGTCACCAGAAGAATGACAGCACGATCGTGAGGGTAAAATCTGCCTCTATTGTGGAGCCGCGGATCACTTTATTAAGTTCTGTAAGTCACGTTCGGGAAACGAGCAAGCCTAGCTTTTTCCGGAGGAGTCAAGTTGGGTGCCACATCTAAATCTTCTCCTGCAGAGGACTGTTTACTCTCCGTATCATTGTTCTTCGAATCAACCGCCAAGCCTTTTTATGCCTTGCTGGACTGCGGGGCCGCTGGGAATTTTATCTCTTTGTCTTGTGTCCGAGGACTGGGTCTGAAGCTGAAGTCCATTGAACGACCAATTATGTTGACTGCTATCAATGGTACCTAAATCTCCAATAGCCTTATTTTGAGTCGCACAGAGCCGACCAAGCTGTGGTTTGGAGCTCTGCACCTTGAATATCTGGAGTTCCTAGTGATTCTGGAGATGCCTCATGACCTTGTCCTCGGTTTACCCTGGCTCAAGACCCATAGCCCCCACATCGACTGGAAGCCCTCGCAAATCCTGTCCTGGAGCTCCTATTGTCATTCTAGTTGCCTCACGCCCATTTACCCACTTCGTGAGTCCTCCAAGTCGAACAAAGAGCTTATTCCAGAAGCCTATCAGGAGTTTGCAGATGTGTTTTCCGAGCAAGCAGCCGATCAGTTACAGCCCCATAAACCCTGGGACTGTCCAAATGATCTAATCCCTGAGAAGATGCCGCCTTGAGGTCACACGTATCCCCTGTCATTACCGGAGACTCAAGCCATGACAGAGTATATTAAATCAAATCTTCAAAAAGGTTTCATTCATCCCTCTACCTCCCCAGCGGGAGCTGGTTTCTTTTTTGTGAAGAAAAAGGACAGGGGGCTAAGACTGTGTATTGATTATCGTGGGTTGAATGATATCACCATCAAGAATAGATACCCGTTGCCGTTGATCATGGAGCTATTTGTTAAGGTTTGAGGAGCCCATGTTTTCATGAAGCTTGACTTGAGGGGAGCCTATAATCTCATATGCATCAGACAGGGGGGCGAGTGGAAGACCGCTTTTAATACCAGGGACGGGCATTACGGGTATTTGGTAATGCCGTTTGGCCTCAGCAATGCTCCTGCCATCTTTCAGAGATTCATGAACAAGATCTTTTGAGACATGCTATACCAGAGTGTAGTGGTTTATTTGGATGACATTCTGATCTTTTCCAGGAATCTTGCAGAACATAGGACGCAGGTCAAAAAAGTACTTCACCGACTGCGCTGGAACCATCTATATGGTAAGATCTCCAAGTGTACCTTTGAAGGTCCATCAATTCCTTTCCTCGGATATGTCATCTCAGGCACAGAGCATCGCATGGATCCGGAAAAGCTTAAAGCCATCTGGGATTCGACTCAACCTCTCTCCTTGAAAGCAGTGCAAAAATTCCTGGGCTTTGCAAATTATTAGAGGAAGTTCATAAAAAGGGTTTTCCACCACTGTAGCACCCATTACTGCTCTGATCAAGAAAGGTTCCAACCCGAGTTTGTGGCCCCCAAAGCTGTAGAAGCATTTGCCCTGTTGAAATCGGTCTTTATGTTTGCTCCAGCAGCCAAATCTTAAGAAACCGTTTTTCTTGGAAGTCGATGCCTCCTCAGTCGGTGTCGGTGCTGTTCTCTCACAGTACTCTTCTGATGGGAAGTTGCATCCATGACGTTTGCACTCTAGAAAGTTTTCACCTGCTGAATGAAATTATACCATTGGAGATCAGGAACTTTTGGCAATAAAATCTGCCTTGGAGGAGTGGAGATATTTATTGTAGGGTGCTAAACATCTAATTACCATCTACACCGACCACAAGAACTTGCTATACATCAAGACCACCCAATGTTTGAATACCGGTGAAGCTAGATGGGCACTCTTTTTCACTTGGTTTTCATTTGTTATTAAGTACCGCGCTAGGACTCTCAATGCTAAAGCTGATGCCCTGTCTCGCTCCCTAACCGCCTCCGATGAAGAGAATTCCATTGAGAAGAGTTTAATTCTCAGTCTTGTCTCCATTTCTGCAGCTTCCACTTCTCTAGGTCCTCCTCCTGGGAGGACGTCTGTTCCAGTTGAACTCCGACCGAAATTGCTTCAGTGGGCTCATATCTCCAAGTTCTCCGGTCACCCTGGAGCCCAAAAAATGTTTGAATTCTTATGAAGATCTTATTGGTGGTCCACTATGGGGAGAGATATACAAGATTACGTGAGCTCCTGTCCTCAATGTACCCAACACAAGATTCCTCATCTACCTCCTGCTGGATTGCTTCATCCATTGTCAATTCCTAGTAGACCCTGGTCCCATATCTCTATGTATTTCATCACCGAGTTGCCCCTTTCCAAGGGTTGTAACACCATCTGGGTGATCATTGATCGCTTCTCAAAAATGGCACATTTCATCCCTTTGTCAGGTCTACCAATGGCGCCCAAACTGGCTCAATTATTTATCCAAGAACAATTTCGGCTACACGGATTACCTCAGGAGGTGGTTTCTGATCGAGGGGTACACTGCGAGATTCTGGAAAGCTCTGTTTTGCTCTACAAATAAAACTCAAGTTTTCTTCTGCCTACCACCCACAAACCAATGGACAAACCGAAGGAGTAAACCATAATTTAGAGACTTTCCTACGCATTTATCTCTCTCCCTCACAGGACAACTGGGTGGAGTCATTGCCCTGGGCAGAATTCACCCATAATAATCAGTATCATACCTCCACTGTTGAGACCCCATTTTACATCAATTATGGATTCCATCCGCGTGTTCCGGAATTATCATCTTCCTGCCGTGTCTTCCATTCTGCAGAACTTCAGTTGCATCTGGAGTAAAATTCATGCTAACCTCAAGAAAATCTAAATCAGATATAAACTCTTCACGTGCAAAAAATTGGGACAAACCAACCTAGGTTGGAAAAGGCGCTGTAAGCGTAATTCCAATTTTGAGTGTTTAGCTGCTGCCTGAATAGGTCATTCACACCTATATAATAAATACAAACAGAAAACAGCAACAATAAGGCAGCGCTTGCAGAGATGAATTGTCTAGTTAGCAATATAATTTATTATGCTTAAAACTGTCAATAAAACAATTAAAAATTATTTCATGAATTTACACAGCAGTAGATAGCCTCTAATCACCATGTATACAGCACATATGCTTGTTCCAAACTTTCCATAAGACCCTAAATGCTCAGAACCAAGTTTATCCTGGGGCTATAGCATAGTCCCTGGACCGGAGAAGTGTATTCCAACGCTGGAGGATTAGCAGTTCCAATATTGAATCATTAAATAGGAAAGTCCTCACCAGTTGTGCGTATTGTAAACAGAGTCCAGTCCTTGGTTGCGGACGTGGTTCAATGCTGGCAGTTTTGTAGGGTCCACGGTGGTCCAAGCAAGGGTGATTAGGTTGTAGATAGGTGAAGAAGAGGCTCACACCTGACGCGTTTCACAGCTGCTGCTGCTTTATCAAAGGTGACTTCAACTCATAACTGACAGTGTATTTATTCCCTGGTTAATTACCTCATTCATTACACCTGCATAGACAATTCATCTCTTTAAATGTACACAAACCTTAAAAATAGACCTTTATATTAAATATAATTAGACTCGGAGGCATAGTCAGATACAAATTGATTATATTTACTTTTTACATAGTTTATAATTTGAATGGGCCACAACCGCGGGTGTTGGAACGCACGCGGACCCTCATACTTCCGGCCTGTGAACCGCATCTGTTGCCATGGTAATGGAAGGGACTAGTTCCCCTTCCGTAGATGTAAGCAGGTGACGTCACAGGCCATGTGACCAGACCACGTGACCAGACCATGTGACTCACACACTGCAGCGTTTCTTGGCGCGCACTTCAAATTGAGTTAGCTATTGTGACAGGTAACAAACTCTCTTCTATAGACCTGTGGAACAGAGCAAATTAGGCACATGGAGGGAGCAGGCTGCAGCGGGAAGGGGCACGGAGCACCTGGGTGGCAGAGGAGGGAGACACGGAGCACTAGGGGACCAGGCTGCAGGGGGCACGGAGCACTTGGGGGAGCAGCAGTGGAGGGCACGGACCACCTGGGGAGCAGGGGAGGGGAGCACTAGGGGCCAGGCTGCAGGGGGGGAAGGAGCACCTGGGGTGCAGCAGTGGGAGGCACGGAGCACTTGGGGAACATGCTGCAGGGGGCACGGAGCACTTGGGCTGCAGGAGGGCACGGAGCACTTGGGGAGCAGGGGGCATGGAGCACTTGGGGAGCAGGGGGCACGGAGCACTTGTGGAGCAGGTGGGAGGGGGCACGGAGCATTTGGGAGCAGGCTGCATGGGGATCACGGAGTACTTGGGGAGCAGGTGAGGGGTACACAGAGCACTTGTGGAGCAGGGGAGGGGGCACGGAGCACCTGGGGAGCAGGGGAGGGGGACACAGAGCTCTTGGGGAGCAGCACGCAGGGGGGCAAGGAGCAGCGGTGGGGGTCACGGAGCACTTGGGGAGCAGCCTGCAGGGGGGCAAGGAGCAGCGGTGGGGGGCACGGAGCACTTGGGGAGCAGGCTGCAGGGGGGCACGGAGCACTTGGGGAGCAGGCTGCAGGGGGGCACGTAGCACTTGGGGAGCAGAGAGCGGGGCACGGAGAACCTGTGGAGCAGGGGAGGGGGACACAGCTCTTGGGGAGCAGCCTGCAGGGGGGCAAGGAGCAGCGGTGGGGGGCACGGAGCATGTGGGTGGCAAGGAGCAGCGGTGAGGGGCACGGAGCACTTGGGGAGCAGGCTGCAGGGGGGCACGGAGCATTAGGGGACCAGGCTGCAGGGGGGCACGGAGCACTTTGGGAGCAGGCTGCAGGGGGGCACGGAGCACTTGGGGAGCAGGCTGCAGGGGGGCACGGAGCACTTGAGGAGCAGGCTGCAGGGGGCACGGAGCACTTGTGGAGCAGGGGAGGGGGCACGGAGCATTTGGGAGCAGGCTGCATGGGGATCACGGAGTACTTGTGGAGCAGGTGAGGGGTACACAGCACTTGTGGAGCAGGTGAGGGGTACACAGCACTTGTGGAGCAGGGGAGGGGGGCACGGAGCACCTGGGGAGCAGAGGAGGGGGACACAGAGCTCTTGGGGAGCAGCATGCAGGGGGGCAAGGAGCAGCGGTGGGGGTCACGGAGCTCTTGGGGAGCAGCATGCAGGGGGGCAAGGAGCAGCGGTGGGGGTCACGGAGCACTTGGGGAGCAGCCTGCAGGGGGGCAAGGAGCAGCGGTGGGGGGCACGGAGCACTTGGGGAGCAGGCTGCAGGGGGGCACGGAGCACTTGGGGAGCAGGCTGCAGGGGGGCACGGAGCACTTGGGGAGCAGAGAGGGGGGCACGGAGAACCTGTGGAGCAGCGGAGGGGGACACAGCTCTTGGGGAGCAGCCTGCAGGGGGGCAAGGAGCAGCGGTGGGGGGCAAGAAGCAGCGGTGAGGGGCACGGAGCACTTGGGGAGCAGGCTGCAGGGGGGCACGGAGCACTTGGGGAGCAGGCTGCAGGGGGGCACGGAGCACTTGGGGGGCACGGAGCACTTGGGGACCAGGCTGCAGGGGGGCACGGAGCACTTGGGGAGCAGGCTGCAGGGGGGCACGGAGCACTTGTGGAGCAGGTGGGAGGGGGCACGGAGCATTTGGGAGCAGGCTGCATGGGGATCACGGAGTACTTGGGGAGCAGGCGAGGGGGACACGGAGCACTTGTGGAGCAGGGGAGGGGGGCACGGAGAACCTGTGGAGCAGGGGAGGGGGACACAGAGCTCTTGGGGAGCAGGCTGCAGGGGAAGCACGGAGCACTAGGGGACCAGGCTGCAGGGGGGGCACGGAGCTCTTGGGCTGCAGGGGGGGCACGGAGCACTTGGGGAGCAGCGGAGGAGGACACGGAGCACTAGGGGCCAGGCTGAAGGGGGGCAAGGAGCAGTGGTGGGGGGCATGGAGCACTTGGGGAGCAGGGGAGTGGGGCACGGAGCACTTGGGGAGTGGGGCACGGAGCGCTTGGGGAGCAGGCTGCAGGGGAGTGGGGCACGGAGCGCTTGGGGAGCAGGCTGCAGGGGGGGCACGGAGCACTTGGGGAGCTGCGGAGGAGGACACTGAGCAGTAGGGGCCGGGGGGCAAGGAGCAGCAGTGGGTGGCACGGAGCACTTGGGGAGCAGGCTGCAAGAGGGCACGGAGCACTTGGGGAGCAGGTGGGAGGGGGCACGGAGCACTTGAGGAGCAGGCTGCAGGGGGCACGGAGCACTTGTGGAGCAGGTGGGAGGGGGCACGGAGCATTTGGGAGCAGGCTGCATGGGGATCACGGAGTACTTGGGGAGCAGGTGAGGGGTACACAGCACTTGTGGAGCAGCGGAGGGGGGCACGGAGTACTTGGGGAGCAGGTGAGGGGTACACAGCACTTGTGGAGCAGGGGAGGGGGGCACGGAGCACCTGGGGAGCAGGGGAGGGGGACACAGAGCTCTTGGGGAGCAGCATGCAGGGGGGCAAGAAGCAGCGGTGGGGGTCACGGAGCACTTGGGGAGCAGCCTGCAGGGGGGCAAGGAGCAGCGGTGGGGGGCACGGAGCACTTGGGGAGCAGGCTGCAGGGGGGCACGGAGCACTTGGGGAGCAGGCTGCAGGGGGGCACGGAGCACTTGGGGAGCAGAGAGGGGGGCACGGAGAACCTGTGGAGCAGCGGAGGGGGACACAGCTCTTGGGGAGCAGCCTGCAGGGGGGCAAGGAGCAGCGGTGGGGGGCACGGAGCACGTGGGGGGCAAGGAGCAGCGGTGAGTGGCACGGAGCACTTGGGGAGCAGGCTGCAGGGGGGCACGGAGCACTTGAGGAGCAGGGGGCACGGAGCACTTGTGGAGCAGGTGGGAGGGGGCACGGAGCATTTGGGAGCAGGCTGCATGGGGATCACGGAGTACTTGGGGAGCAGGTGAGGGGTACACAGCACTTGTGGAGCAGGGGAGGGGGGCACGGAGCACCTGGGGAGCAGGGGAGGGGGACACAGAGCTCTTGGGGAGCAGCATGCAGGGGGGCAAGAAGCAGCGGTGGGGGTCACGGAGCACTTGGGGAGCAGCCTGCAGGGGGGCAAGGAGCAGCGGTGGGGGGCACGGAGCACTTGGGGAGCAGGCTGCAGGGGGGCACGGAGCACTTGAGGAGCAGGGGGCACGGAGCACTTGTGGAGCAGGTGGGAGGGGGCACGGAGCATTTGGGAGCAGGCTGCATGGGGATCACGGAGTACTTGGGGAGCAGGTGAGGGGTACACAGCACTTGTGGAGCAGGGGAGGGGGGCACGGAGCACCTGGGGAGCAGGGGAGGGGGACACAGAGCTCTTGGGGAGCAGCATGCAGGGGGGCAAGAAGCAGCGGTGGGGGTCACGGAGCACTTGGGGAGCAGCCTGCAGGGGGGCAAGGAGCAGCGGTGGGGGGCACGGAGCACTTGGGGAGCAGGCTGCAGGGGGGCACGGAGCACTTGGGGAGCAGGCTGCAGGGGGGCACGGAGCACTTGGGGAGCAGAGAGGGGGGCACGGAGAACCTGTGGAGCAGCGGAGGGGGACACAGCTCTTGGGGAGCAGCCTGCAGGGGGGCAAGGAGCAGCGGTGGGGGGCACGGAGCACGTGGGGGGCAAGGAGCAGCGGTGAGGGGCACGGAGCACTTGGGGAGCAGGCTGCAGGGGGGCACGGAGCACTTGAGGAGCAGGGGGCACGGAGCACTTGTGGAGCAGGTGGGAGGGGGCACGGAGCATTTGGGAGCAGGCTGCATGGGGATCACGGAGTACTTGGGGAGCAGGTGAGGGGTACACAGCACTTGTGGAGCAGGGGAGGGGGGCACGGAGCACCTGGGGAGCAGGGGAGGGGGACACAGAGCTCTTGGGGAGCAGCATGCAGGGGGGCAAGAAGCAGCGGTGGGGGTCACGGAGCACTTGGGGAGCAGCCTGCAGGGGGGCAAGGAGCAGCGGTGGGGGGCACGGAGCACTTGGGGAGCAGGGTGCAGGGGGGCACGGAGCACTTGAGGAGCAGGGGGCACGGAGCACTTGTGGAGCAGGTGGGAGGGGGCACGGAGCATTTGGGAGCAGGCTGCATGGGGATCACGGAGTACTTGGGGAGCAGGTGAGGGGTACACAGCACTTGTGGAGCAGGGGAGGGGGGCACGGAGCACCTGGGGAGCAGGGGAGGGGGACACAGAGCTCTTGGGGAGCAGCATGCAGGGGGGCAAGAAGCAGCGGTGGGGGTCACGGAGCACTTGGGGAGCAGCCTGCAGGGGGGCAAGGAGCAGCGGTGGGGGGCACGGAGCACTTGGGGAGCAGGCTGCAGGGGGGCACGGAGCACTTGGGGAGCAGGCTGCAGGGGGGCACGGAGCACTTGGGGAGCAGAGAGGGGGGCACGGAGAACCTGTGGAGCAGCGGAGGGGGACACAGCTCTTGGGGAGCAGCCTGCAGGGGGGCAAGGAGCAGCGGTGGGGGGCACGGAGCACGTGGGGGGCAAGGAGCAGCGGTGAGGGGCACGGAGCACTTGGGGAGCAGGCTGCAGGGGGGCACGGAGCACTTGAGGAGCAGGGGGCACGGAGCACTTGTGGAGCAGGTGGGAGGGGGCACGGAGCATTTGGGAGCAGGCTGCATGGGGATCACGGAGTACTTGGGGAGCAGGTGAGGGGTACACAGCACTTGTGGAGCAGGGGAGGGGGGCACGGAGCACCTGGGGAGCAGGGGAGGGGGACACAGAGCTCTTGGGGAGCAGCATGCAGGGGGGCAAGAAGCAGCGGTGGGGGTCACGGAGCACTTGGGGAGCAGCCTGCAGGGGGGCAAGGAGCAGCGGTGGGGGGCACGGAGCACTTGGGGAGCAGGCTGCAGGGGGGCACGGAGCACTTGGGGAGCAGGCTGCAGGGGGGCACGGAGCACTTGGGGAGCAGAGAGGGGGGCACGGAGAACCTGTGGAGCAGCGGAGGGGGACACAGCTCTTGGGGAGCAGCCTGCAGGGGGGCAAGGAGCAGCGGTGGGGGGCACGGAGCACGTGGGGGGCAAGGAGCAGCGGTGAGGGGCACGGAGCACTTGGGGAGCAGGCTGCAGGGGGGCACGGAGCACTTGAGGAGCAGGGGGCACGGAGCACTTGTGGAGCAGGTGGGAGGGGGCACGGAGCATTTGGGAGCAGGCTGCATGGGGATCACGGAGTACTTGGGGAGCAGGTGAGGGGTACACAGCACTTGTGGAGCAGGGGAGGGGGGCACGGAGCACCTGGGGAGCAGGGGAGGGGGACACAGAGCTCTTGGGGAGCAGCATGCAGGGGGGCAAGAAGCAGCGGTGGGGGTCACGGAGCACTTGGGGAGCAGCCTGCAGGGGGGCAAGGAGCAGCGGTGGGGGGCACGGAGCACTTGGGGAGCAGGCTGCAGGGGGGCACGGAGCACTTGAGGAGCAGGGGGCACGGAGCACTTGTGGAGCAGGTGGGAGGGGGCACGGAGCATTTGGGAGCAGGCTGCATGGGGATCACGGAGTACTTGGGGAGCAGGTGAGGGGTACACAGCACTTGTGGAGCAGGGGAGGGGGGCACGGAGCACCTGGGGAGCAGGGGAGGGGGACACAGAGCTCTTGGGGAGCAGCATGCAGGGGGGCAAGAAGCAGCGGTGGGGGTCACGGAGCACTTGGGGAGCAGCCTGCAGGGGGGCAAGGAGCAGCGGTGGGGGGCACGGAGCACTTGGGGAGCAGGGGGGCACGGAGCACTTGGGGAGCAGGCTGCAGGGGGGCACGGAGCACTTGGGGAGCAGAGAGGGGGGCACGGAGAACCTGTGGAGCAGCGGAGGGGGACACAGCTCTTGGGGAGCAGCCTGCAGGGGGGCAAGGAGCAGCGGTGGGGGGCACGGAGCACGTGGGGGGCAAGGAGCAGCGGTGAGGGGCACGGAGCACTTGGGGAGCAGGCTGCAGGGGGGCACGGAGCACTTGAGGAGCAGGGGGCACGGAGCACTTGTGGAGCAGGTGGGAGGGGGCACGGAGCATTTGGGAGCAGGCTGCATGGGGATCACGGAGTACTTGGGGAGCAGGTGAGGGGTACACAGCACTTGTGGAGCAGGGGAGGGGGGCACGGAGCACCTGGGGAGCAGGGGAGGGGGACACAGAGCTCTTGGGGAGCAGCATGCAGGGGGGCAAGAAGCAGCGGTGGGGGTCACGGAGCACTTGGGGAGCAGCCTGCAGGGGGGCAAGGAGCAGCGGTGGGGGGCACGGAGCACTTGGGGAGCAGGCTGCAGGGGGGCACGGAGCACTTGGGGAGCAGGCTGCAGGGGGGCACGGAGCACTTGGGGAGCAGAGAGGGGGGCACGGAGAACCTGTGGAGCAGCGGAGGGGGACACAGCTCTTGGGGAGCAGCCTGCAGGGGGGCAAGGAGCAGCGGTGGGTGGCAAGGAGCAGCGGTGAGGGGCACGGAGCACTTGGGGAGCAGGCTGCAGGGGGGCACGGAGCACTTGAGGAGCAGGGGGCACGGAGCACTTGTGGAGCAGGTGGGAGGGGGCACGGAGCATTTGGGAGCAGGCTGCATGGGGATCACGGAGTACTTGGGGAGCAGGTGAGGGGTACACAGCACTTGTGGAGCAGGGGAGGGGGGCACGGAGCACCTGGGGAGCAGGGGAGGGGGACACAGAGCTCTTGGGGAGCAGCATGCAGGGGGGCAAGAAGCAGCGGTGGGGGTCACGGAGCACTTGGGGAGCAGCCTGCAGGGGGGCAAGGAGCAGCGGTGGGGGGCACGGAGCACTTGGGGAGCAGGCTGCAGGGGGGCACGGAGCACTTGAGGAGCAGGGGGCACGGAGCACTTGTGGAGCAGGTGGGAGGGGGCACGGAGCATTTGGGAGCAGGCTGCATGGGGATCACGGAGTACTTGGGGAGCAGGTGAGGGGTACACAGCACTTGTGGAGCAGGGGAGGGGGGCACGGAGCACCTGGGGAGCAGGGGAGGGGGACACAGAGCTCTTGGGGAGCAGCATGCAGGGGGGCAAGAAGCAGCGGTGGGGGTCACGGAGCACTTGGGGAGCAGCCTGCAGGGGGGCAAGGAGCAGCGGTGGGGGGCACGGAGCACTTGGGGAGCAGGCTGCAGGGGGGCACGGAGCACTTGGGGAGCAGGCTGCAGGGGGGCACGGAGCACTTGGGGAGCAGAGAGGGGGGCACGGAGAACCTGTGGAGCAGCGGAGGGGGACACAGCTCTTGGGGAGCAGCCTGCAGGGGGGCAAGGAGCAGCGGTGGGGGGCACGGAGCACGTGGGGGGCACGGAGCACTTGGGGAGCAGGCTGCAGGGGGGCACGGAGCACTTGAGGAGCAGGGGGCACGGAGCACTTGTGGAGCAGGTGGGAGGGGGCACGGAGCATTTGGGAGCAGGCTGCATGGGGATCACGGAGTACTTGGGGAGCAGGTGAGGGGTACACAGCACTTGTGGAGCAGGGGAGGGGGGCACGGAGCACCTGGGGAGCAGGGGAGGGGGTCACGGAGCACTAGGGGACCAGGCTGCAGGGGGTCATGGAGCACTTGGGGAGCAGGGGAGGGGTTCACGGAGCACTAGGGGACCAGGCTGCAAGGGGGCACGGAGCACTTGGGGAGCAGGTGGGAGGGGGCACGGAGCATTTGGGAGCAGGCTGCATGGGGATCACGGAGCACTTGGGGAGCAGGTGAGGGGGGGCACGGACCACTTGGGTCTCAGGAGGGCACGTAGCACTTGGGGAGCAGGGGAGGGGGTCACGGAGCACTAGGGGACCAGGCTGCAGCGGGTCATGGAGCACTTTGGGAGCAGGGGAGGGGGTCACGGAGCACTAGGGGACCAGGCTGCAGGGGGGCACGGAGCACTTGGGGAGCAGGTGGGAGAGGGCACGGAGCATTTGGGAGCAGGCTGCATGGGGATCACGGAGCACTTGGGCTGCAGGCGAGGGGGCACGGAGCACTTGGGCTGCAGGAGGGCACGGAGCACTTGGGGAGCAGGCTGCAGGGGGGCACGGAGCACCTGGGGAGCAGGGGAGGGGGTCACGGAGCTCTTAGGGAGCAGTCTGCAGGGGGGGCACGGAGCACTTGGGGAGCAGCGGAGGAGGGCACTGAGCACTAGGGGCCAGGCTGCAGGGGGGCAAGGAGCAGCGGTGGGTGGCATGGAGCACTTGGGGAGCAGGCTGCAAGAGGGCACGGAGCACTTGGGGAGCAGGGGGCACGGAGCACTTGGGGAGCAGGTGGGAGGGGGCATGGAGCAGGCTGCATGGGGTTCACGGAGCACTTGAGGAGCAGGCGAGGGGGGCACGGAGCACTTGGGACTCAGGAAGGCACGGAGCACTTGGGGAGCAGGCAGCAGGGGAGCACGGAGCACTTGGGGAGCAGGCTACAGGGGGGCACGGAGCACCTGGGGAGTAGGGGAGGGGTTCACGGAGCACTAGGGGACCATGCTGCAGATGGTCATGGAGCACTTGGGGAGCAGGGGAGGGGTCACGGAGCACTAGGGGACCAGGCTGCAGGGGGGCACGGAGCACTTGGGGACCAGGCTGCAGGGGGGCACGGAGCACTTGGGGAGCAAATGGGAGGGGGCACGGAGCATTTGGGACCAGGCTGAAGGGGGGGGCACAGAGCTCTTAGGGAGCAGGCTGCAGGGGGGGGGGCATGGAGCACTTGGGGAGCAGCGGAGGAGGACACTGAGCACGAGGGGCCAGGCTGCAGGGGGGCAAGGAGCACTTGGGGAGCAGGCTGCAGGGGGGCATGGAGCACTTGGGGAGCAGGCTGCAGGGGGGCACGGAGTACTTGGGGAGCAGGCTGCAGGGGGGCTCGGAGCACTTGGGGAGCAGGTGGGAGGGGGCACGGAGCATTTGGGAGCAGGCTGCATGGGGATCACGGAGCACTTGTGGAGCAGGCGAGGGGGGCACGGAGCACTTGGGGAACAGGCTGCAGGGGGCACGGAGCACTTGGGGAGCAGGCTCAGATCAGCTGTGAAAAAGGATACGGGGGCCCTTCTCTCACGTCAACCGCGGCCCTCCGTTTTCTCTTTTCCGGCTTGACTCTGTACGCCACATGTGATGCTTTCTGGCCGGTTCCCTCGGGTGTAGTTGGACGGGCGCCGTGTGCAACGCTCTCGCGGAGCGTCCTCCGACGCTTCCCCGGGCTCCCGGAGGCGCCTCCCGGCCCGAGGGGCGCCCGTCCGCACTCATCGGCTGAACTTCCGCGAATCGCAGTACCCGATTCGTCCCGCCGGGGAGGAGAGGGGGACGCGCCGGACGCCCGGCACTGCCCCGTCTCGGCCACAGAAGGGGGAGTCGGGGGAACGGGAGGCTGGAAGTCCCGGAGAGAGAGAGACCTCCGCGGCTCCGCCTTTGACCACCGGGGGCCGCCGCGCCCCCCTACGCACAGGCCCGTCCAGGTGGCTCCCGGCAGGGCTCTCCCTGGGCCCCGGTCCAGGAGTCCGACTGCGTCCGCTCTCCGCTTCCAGAGAGGAGGCCGTCGGACGGGGAGAGCTGGTACCTGGGCAGCCTAGGGATGGGAGAGGGCCCCGTTCCTTTCGCAGGAGCTCCAGGGAAACGGGCTTATCGGCCCCAGGCAGAGTCCCGGCTCTCTCGCTTGCCTCATTGGTACCTACTGATTTGGCGGAGGTGTGTTCCGGCGTGTAGCGACACGAGCGGCCGAGGGCGCGCTCGACCCAGGCTTCCCACTCTCCTCCCAGAACCTCTAAAAGTGGCGGCTGGCCGCGGGCCCC
The DNA here is from genome assembly GCF_028390025.1 of Pseudophryne corroboree. NCBI lineage: Eukaryota > Metazoa > Chordata > Amphibia > Anura > Myobatrachidae > Pseudophryne > Pseudophryne corroboree. The sequence continues at coordinate 197,512,286 of NC_086451.1, forward strand.
CCGGTCCGCACTCATCCGCGACACTTCCACGCGGGAAGCCGACGCTCGCCGGCCGCGTCCCACGGCCCCGGGGGAGGCCCGGCGGGGGGCGCCCCTCGGTGGCCACAGGTGGCTTGGACCGCGCCGCTCGGGGGGGGGAAACGGCGGCGTGCGGCCCGGCCCCCTTGGCCCAGCGGATGGGTAGGCGGCGCTCGGCGGTCCCTGGATCCCCGCTGCGGCGCCCCCCCGGTGCCCGCCTGACGCCACTGCGGGGGGTGCAGATTTCGTGTGTCCTCTCGGATAAAAAAAATAAACAATTACCTTTGTGCGAAAGTAAGTGGGACGGAGGACCGCCGGCTTACGGGCAGTGGCGCCCCCCGCTGGCCGGTTGAAGGGAAGAACGGAACGAGACAAACAGAAAAAAAATTCAAAAAAGCACTCGCCCCACACAGATGAAAGGTACCCGGTCCGCCTGGATGAACCAACCCGCCCCCCCGTGTCCCCGCCGCGGAGCCCCCCGCTGGCCAGCCGTGGGAATACACGGTTGAGAGGGGGGGGGGAGTGAAAAACAGGCAAAAGACAAAAACACCCCACCCATTTACATGCCAAGTCCCCGAGCGCCCAGGGGCGGCCGCCGGTTCGCGCGCGCGGCGTCCCCCGCTGGTCGGTTGAAGGAGAATGGAACGAGACTAAAAGTAAAAAAAAAATCAAAAAAGCACTCGCCCCAAACAGATGAAAGGTACCCGGTCCGCCCGGATGAACCCTCCCCCGTGTCCCCGCCGCGGCGCCCCCCCCCCCCCCCCCCCGCTGGCCAGCCTAGGGAATACACAATTGAGAGAAGAAGAAAAAAACAGGCAAAAGACAAAAACACCCCACCGATTTAAATGCAAAGTTCCCGAGCGGCCGAGGGTGTCCGCCAGTCCGCGCGCGCGGCGCCCCCTGCTGGCCGCGTAAAAAAATTAATATTAAAAGAATCAACCGTTGTGAATTTGCAATGTGTCCGGGGCCGCGGCGGGGAGGCTACCCCCCGGTCTACCCTCGTCGGCGCCCCCTGGTGAGGGGAAATAAATGAAAGATTTTTTTAAATAGTTCTTTTAATTCCCCCCCCCCCCACCTTTTAAAAGACGAACCCGCACACCACAGATAAATGAAAAGTGCCCGGGCCGCCCCCCGCCGGTTGCTCGCTTGAGGATGGGTAAGTGAAAAAACAATAAGAGTAGTGGTATTTCACCGGCGGCACCCCGCGGAAGGGGGCCGGGGGCCTCCCACTCATCCTACACCTCTCATCCTACACCTCTCATGTCTCTTCACCATTGCAGACTAGAGTCAAGCTCCGCAGCTTGACTCTGGGGACCCCGCGGTCACGCCGGGGACCTCGCGCCCTGGGCCCGGTAGCTCGACCCTGTTTTTCCGGTCCTCGAAAACCGAAATATCTTGCAAACCCGGTACCCCAGGGGCTCGGTACCGTACGGTAGCCCGGACCCTTGGCTATTTAACGAACCCCGGTACCGGTCCGTGGACCCATCGGAACCGGAGATACAGGAGCCCCAACTGGGTGACCCCAAGCCCCGGTTGGGACTTTCGGGTTCCCCCGTGAATATCTCAGGTTCCTGTGTACCGAATCACCCCAAATTTGGACCACCGACAGCCACGACACCCCTGCCCCGGTGGTCCAAATTGGGGGTCAATCGGTACACAGGAACCGGAGATATGGACCGTTGAACCGGGTGACCCCAGCCCCATTGAAAGTCAATAGGGTTTTTGACCCCCCGATATCTCCGGATCCAGGGGGTCTATAAGAATTCCGAGATATACGTTTTGTTCAGGAGACTATTACCTCTCCAACGAGCCCATCCCCCAAATTTTAGGATACTTGGGGGCCGAGATAATCGGGGTGACATTTTTTATAGGGGGGTCGGATTGCTCGGCCCCCTGATTTTTCACCAACAATCGGAGATATACGTTTTGGAGAGGAGATTAGGGCCTACCATCGGTACATCGGGGTCACAGGTCACGACCCCTAACCTGTGGAGGCTCCCAAACACTTTGAACCCGAATTTGGGGGTCACCGGTCCACTTTAGAGCTTAGACCCCCCAATGGGGCTCAGGTAGCCCCATCTGTTATGTACCCCAATACGAAGTTTCAAGTATGTGGGGTACAAAATGGGGGCGCTAGGCTCCGGGGGACACGACCCCCTCAAATTTTTCGAACCACGCACCCCAAAATTATGAAACTTGGCGGGTGATAGATAATGGTCTCCCCTGTATGCATACCAAATTTGGGGTCACTGGCACCCCAGGAACGGAAGATATAGCTACTCAAGTGGAGCACTACTGTGATTGGTTGTATTCTGGGAACACGGACCAATGGGAATTGCGCCTGACTAAAAGTGCTGTATTTCCGGTTTCTTTTATGCATATGACTCCAAATTTGGTACACTTGTAGAGGGGGGTCCCCTTTATAAACTGACCCAATTTTGGGAAAATCGGTCCAGGGGTACCCGAGTTATGGACCGTCAAAATAATGGAGCCCACCTCCGGTTCATACCGGGTTAGCTCATAGAGAGTAGACCCCACATTTTTAAAACTTGTTGGGGTGATAGACTAGAGTCTAATCTATGTGCCTGCAAAATTTGGGGTCACTGGGACCCCAGGGACGGAAGTTACAGCATCAGAAGTGGACCGCAACTGACTGGATCCCCTGCAAGAGTGATCCGGGTAAGCAAAAGGGAGGCACCGCTGGTTGGAAGTACTGGCTCTCCAGGTCCTTTTATGCAAATTACACCAAATTTGGTACACTAGTAGAGGAGTATCACACCTACATGTGTACCAAATATGGGGTGATTTGCTCCAACAGAACCGGAGATATTGACCGGCAAAGTCCAAAACCTGTACCCGAGCACTCCTGGGTAAGAGCTTGGACAGGTACCCCTGCATGGAAGTCGTGGATCTCCGGTTCCAGAATAGCTATTTACACCAGATTTGGTACCATAATAGAGGAGTATCACAAATTTGGGGTAAATCGGGTCAGAGGAACCGGAGATATAGGCCGAGACATACCGGCAACCTGTATCCGTCTGAGCCCCGGTACTTAATTCCGGAACACCCGGTCTATGGAAGTCCCATATCTCCGGAACGGTACATCTGAATGTTAAGCCACACCCCTCATATTAAGCCCAGGGGTGTTGGCTACAAGAGAGTACCAGCCATGAGTGGGTGGGGGGCGTAGTTCCGGAGATATCGGGGGTCAAACCCTGAGAAATTGTCACTTGGCCAAGAAATGAAGTCTGGAAGTTGCCTTCCATGCTGGGAGTTTTCTGATTGTGGGGATCATAGTTCCGGAACCACGCCCCCCAAAAACGAATGACTTGCCTTTCCTGAAACTAGAGACTCAGGGCTACAGAACGTATATCTCGGATTTTTTATAGACCCCCTGGTTCCGAAGCTACAGCCAGTTGAAGGTATAAAACCGTCCCCGTTTTGGGCTCCATGCAAGTCAATGGGATTTCTGGGCATATTTGGACCCCGATATCTCCGGATCCAGGGGTCTATAAAAATTCAGAGATATACGTTTTGTAGCCCTGAGTCTCTTCTACTGACACACCAAATATCAAGTACCGGACGTCCAAGGCACCGGAGCTACACCGGATCAAACCCGGTGCCCGCAACCGAGAACCGTTCAATGCAAAGTCAATGGGGATTTTGGGATTTTCAATCGGTTATATCTCCGGTTCCTGGGGGTCAATCCACTATCCGAGATATACGTTTTGTAGCTCTGGATCTTCTCTACCGGCATACCAAATCTCAAGTACCGGTGATCCGAGAAACCGAAGATACACCGGTCCAAAGACACCGAACCTTTGTCTGCCGTTACCTCCGGTTCTGGGGGGTCTAGAAACTAGCTCTCAACGGTTCTGGAATCAGCATCTTCTCCTGAATCCAACGACACCACCCACATATTTTTGTACCTGGCGGCTGAACGCGGTCAAACCGCCGCAAGGACATCGTGGACCACTTTTGGACTTAGCCGTTTTTTGAGCATCCTCCTCCCAGGATTGGCCATAACTTTGACCGGTTGTATCTCCGGTTCCCGGGGGTCAATCCACTATCCGAGATATACGTTTTGTAGCTCTGGATCTCCTCTACCGCATACCAAATCTCAATTACCGGTGATCCGAGGAACCGGAACGGCACCGGTCCAAAGACACTGAACCTTTGACCGCCGGTAGCTCCGGTTCTGGGGGGGCTAGAAACTAGCTCTCAACGGTTCTGGAATCAGCATCTTCTCCTGAATCCAACGATACCACCCACATATTAGTGTACCTGGTGGCTGAACGCGGTCAAACCGCCGCAAGGACATCGTGGACCACTTTTGGACTTAGCCGTTTTTTGAGCATCATCCCCCGTCAAAGTCTGGGGATTTCGGTCAATTTTGACCGGTTATATCTCCGGTTCCTGTGGAGCTATGTACACCAGATTTGGTACACTTGTACAGGAGTATCACACCTACATTTGGGCCAAATTTGGGGTAAATCGGTTCTGGAGAACCGGAGATATAGACCGGCAAAGTCAGAAACTTGTACCCGGACACTCCCGGGTAAGCAATCGACCAGGTCCCGCTGGCTGGAAGTCGTGGATCTCCGGTTCCTGTGGAGTTATTTACCCCAAAATTGGTACCATAATAGAGGAGAATCCCATCTATATTTGGGCCAAATTTGGGGTAAATCGTTCCGGGGGAACCGGAGATATGGACCGGAACGTTACGGAACCCTGTATCCGTCTGAGCCCCGGTACTTAATTCCGGAACACTCGGTCTCTATGGAAGTCCAGACCCCAGGAACGGTTCATTTTAATATTAAGCCACACCCTGACTATTAAGCCCCCCCGGTGGTGCGCCCCCCACGGGGCGGGGGGTGCGGGCGAGTTGATTTCGGGTGGGCCGGCCGTGCCGCCAGCACTTTTTGCCCAAACGCCAAAAAATGAAGTCTTACTGTTACTTTCACACAGCGTCTGCCGGGTTAGTTGCGGTTTTGGGGATCGCGGTCCGGGAACCCACCCCCCAAAAAATAAGCAACTTACCTTTTCTGAAACTAGAGAATCAGGGCTACAAAACGTATATTTTTTTTAACCCCTACGGTTCCGGAGCTACAGCCGGTTGAAGGTATAAAACCGCCCCGATTTCGGGCTCCATGCAACGCCTATGGGATTTCGGGGTCCCTTTGGACCCATATAT